>NC_031999.1:46981979-46999158 GCF_001879085.1 Nicotiana attenuata
TATTCAGCAAACTTAGATTTTCCAAACCCAGTTCCATTTTGATCAGACCTAATGGATGCAAGTTGATTTTCCATAAATTGTTTCTGAGATTTTCCTAACAAATGCGGGAGGACACATGTCAAATGCTTCATCTTTTAGAGGTTAAAATAAAACCCAGAGGTGAATCTGGAAATAATCATCAACTAGCACCATTACATATTTCTTCCACTCTGCTCATGGTTCTCATTGGACCCACATAGATCCGATATGAACCAGGAGTTCCAACGTCTTGGAACGTACTTACCATTTTTTGGTTTTAAAGATTGTCCTTACCTTTGCTTCCCCCTTGCACATTGCCTCACAGACTTTGTCTTCCTTTGAACTTGATGTTAGGCAAAACCTACAACCAAGTCCTTGGAGACAATTTTTTTTAGCTGAAATTCTAGACTAGCATGACCAAGTCTTTTTTGTTGCCTAGGAGGGGATCATTAACCAATACGCTTAAGCATGTGAGTTCATTTTCTGAAAGAGGTTTGACAAATTATACAATGTAAATTATTGTTAACTCTTTTTCCCTGCCAAAACATTTTTTCAGTGATGAGATTAATCACAAAGCACTTTGGTGGAGGTAAAGCTACAAGGGTTGCCTTCTGTCACACAGTTGTGACACACTTAATTAGGCTATATTTCAAACCAATCTTATCAGGGTAGACATTCTCTATGGAATGAGAATTCCAAGTTCTTGCCTACCTTACCAACCCCAATGTCTCACCTTATCTTTTTCATATTACCCAAAGGAACATTTACCTCCTTTTAAGTCCTCAAGTGAAAGGAACTGGGTCCTTTCGCCTCAGCTTCAATGTGTTTTGAGCAGCCACTTATCCATTATACCATTATTTGCCGCTCCTCCCTTACTTGAAACCTACAAAAGAAATCAGGGGTTAGTCTTAGGAATCCCAAACCAGTTTGGGTCCCTTTCTAATAGGCATATAAAGGATGATTTAAATTCCTTCTTTGGCCATTTAGGCAATTTATTCTTTTCTTTAACAAAAGACTTGTTCCTATTGACTGGCCTTCTCTTTCTCATTGCATTCATATTATTGATAATGGCAGTCTTGCCACGTGTGTTGCAAGATTTTATTTTCAGGAAGAGTGAGGTACTTGCTTTTTGGATCCCATTTAGGAGCTTGAGTTCCATAGCCAAGTCCTCTTTTGTTACTGCTATGATGCTCTTGCAACCAAGAGAGAGCATCAGATGCTTTGTTCCACTTGCAAGTTCTGTCTAGTTCATGTTTTACCCTTCCTAGATCTTCTTTTAAGATTTTGATGAATTCATCTTTCTTATATAATTCATCCTTCATTTTTCCTAAATTTTCTTCTAGAGTAAGATATGTGTGATTAGCTATCTTCTTTCCTGTTCCTAATTTCAGTTTCAGATTTTCAGATCTAAGTTCTAGGACACTGTTGTCAAGTTCAAGAACCTGGTTCTTCAACTCAGCATTTTTGTTATTACTCTCATTTGCCCTAGACTCTAGACTTTTACATTTAGCTTTTAAAATCACACATTCCCTAGACAGAACTTCCTTTTCATTATTAATTATCTTAGACTCATCAATGAAGTCTGTTAAGAGTTCAGCTAGCCTTTCTTTAGACAAGAATTTGATCTTGTCTTTGAGATGAAGAATACTTACCTCTTGTTCATCCTCTGATTCTCCAATGGCCATTAGAGCTTGATCCTCCTCAGCTTCATCTTCAGAGTCCTCATCTGATGTTTCTCCCCAAGCAACAACCATAGCCTTAGTTGAACCTTTGTTTCTTTTTGGTTGAACCTGTTCCTTCTTCCTGTTTCTTCTTTCAGCTCTTTCTTTCTTCCACTCAATCTCCCATTGAGGACAGTTTTTGATCATGTGATCAGTCTTACCACACTTGTAGCAGCCTTCATTGATCTGTTTCTTCGGAGCTCTTGTTTTGTTGAAGTTTGTACTTCTTGAAGCACCCTTTTCTCTCATCAGATACTTCTTGAAATCCCTAGTGATCATGGCTGCTTCATCATCTTCCAAATCTGCACCTTCAGTGATTCTGAGAGCTAAACTTCCTTTTTGGGGGTATCCATCTTCATTGTTTGTCTCCTCATTTCATAGGCAGTTAAGTTCCCAGTTAGTTCATCCAGCCTAAGGGTAGCAATATTCTTGGATTCCTGAATGGCAGTGATCTTGCTTTCCCAAGTGACTGGCAAAACTCTTGTCAGAATCTTTTCAACCTTGTCTTCTTCAAGGATGGTCCTTCCAAGAGATTTAAGCTCATTAGTCAGAGTAGTGAATCTAGTATACATCTCCTGGATAGTTTCTCCTTCCTTCATAGTGAAATTCTTATATTGAGAATACAGAAGAGTTCCTCTTGACCTTTTCACTTGAGGTGTTCCTTCATGAGCCACTTGTAGAGTGTCCCATATTTCCTTAGCAGTTGTACAGCTTTGAATCCTGTTGTACTCATCTGGTCCTAGACCACACACTAGCCACTTCTTGGCTTTAGCATTTTTCTCCCATTTCTTCAGATCCTCAGCAGTACAATCAGCCCCTTGTTTTTGGCACATCAATTCCTTCTGCATTCTTCTTAGTGGTAGCTAGGGGACCATCAGTACTTATATCCCAAAGTTCATAGTCTTCCCCTATGATATGATCTCTCATTCTGTTCTTCCACCAAGAGTAATACAAACCATTGAAAAGTGGAGGTCTGGCAGTGGATTGCCCTTCCCAGTTCCCAGGTGGTGCACTCATTTTTGATCTTCTCCTAAGGTGTTAGCCTCTTCAAGGATAACCCGCTCTGATACCAATTGATGTTTTAGACGTCAATACCACACAAGAGGGGGGGGGGGTGATTTGTGTGGTACCTAATTTTCGCACTAGAAGAACCTGGTTCTTCTAGGTGTTCTAACTTCTACTGTTTGTGGAATTAAAATATAGAAATAAAGAACACAGAGATTTTTACATGGAAAACACCTGGCTCAAAAGGTGAAAAAAAACCACGACCTACTACTCAGTAGGATTTTCCCAAACTTCCACTAAACTTCAATGAGCCAAAAACAGCATTTACAAAACTCTTTGTAAACCTAAGGATTAACTCTAATCCCAGTGTAGCACACAGCCTCAACTGCTGCGACACTTTCAAGTTAACTCTAACTTGAATACTCAATGCACCTAATACAATTGCTTCTAAGAAAGCTGGAAAGGTACAATGTTAAAACACCTACTACAATTGAACTAGAAATAAAGAAAGACACAATGGAATTGGTTCTTCACACTTAGTTCTTGTAGCTTCAGATTTGCACACTTGTATTACACACAAATTGCTTGCAACAATCGCCTAGCTCTTTTGCTCTCAATTTGGTTTAACTTCAGCTTATGTGCAATCACCTGTAAAAGAGAACAATCGTTATATTTATAGAGTTAGTAATCAGAGTTTGATAAGAACTCAAATTGTGGATCCTTTGACAATTCAAGTCCAAAAACAACTCTAACTCCTAATCCATATTCTTGATCCGGATGTAATTCCCTTTTCATAAGCAGACTTCAACTCCTTATCCTATATGCAATCTTTTCGATCAGTTCAGAAGATATTTATCAAGATATTGCTGCTTGATCTCAAGGACTTATCTTCTTCACGTGCATCTCATATGTATGGGCCATAACAACTGTGTCTCCTTAGATGAACCTGGTCCTTTACTGAGTTTGTTTGTCATTCTTCAAAACTTCAACTGATCTTGGGCCAATAGATGAGGTTGCATTTATTCAGATCATACAGATATGTCACGACTCCAGAACATTATGCAAGCACGACACCGGGGAGAAGCAGTAAGGTTTCCAGCACTAGATGTTATTGATAAATAAGTGCAAATGAACACTTGATACATAAGGAGCCAGCGCGAGGGGTTAAGTTAAGACAAAGAACATAACCCAAGAGAGATTACGCAGAATATAGATATGAGAATGGACCAACAAGTAGTAAGTAGTTGATTAAGGAAAAGCCTAGTTATGGCTAGACAAGAGGATATAGACAAATCAGTAGATTGTGTAAGATAAACATAGTGAACCCTAACATAGTGAATTTAGCCTTGCATATATGAAGTTGTAATCCTTGAGAAATATTTAGATAGGAGTTAGGATAGTTAAGGTACCATATAAGTGTTACGGAAAAAAAAGGGTTCCACTAGGGAGACAGTTTAAATTTTAGTTCAGAAGCAACCCTACAAGCAAAAAGGCACGGAGGTAAGCAACTAGGGATAATAGGCGAGCAAGAACATCAAAAATTATGTCGGGTGTATGATGTAATAAGCTCGTTGCTTTACAAGAGTCAGAGGGTCTCCCCTAAGTACTATAATGAAAGACTAGCTGTGGAAATAAGGAAGAAGGATTCAGCCAAAGCATATCAACCTGAAGAAGAAATGATCTTGTAACAGCAGTCTCACAGCAATAATGTATGCACTCCATAAGAAAGTGGCACCTATCGTGGCTAATGAACGGGAAGAAAATAAAAATCAAAGTGATATTTGAGATCGTATGAGTTACAGGAAATTCAAGTATTCGTGGGCAATAAGATAAGTCAAGTATTCATGCAACAAGTAGCAAAACGACCAGGAAAAGTAATTGCTTACATTTAAAGACAACTGAGAAGGTACAAAAGGAAATCTATGGTGCTAGCAAGTTAAAGGAAGGTTGCGAGTAATATAAATAGATATGTGTAGGTCGCAAGATGAAGTATCATAGAGCGACAAGGTTCTATGTAGATGGGAGTAAGGATAAGAAAAGGTGAGTGAGAAGGTGACAAGAATAGGTAAGGCTTTGGGATTAAGCCCATCAAAACAAGAGAGTTGATGGTTTCCGCAAGTTATAGAAAGCTCGGTACATCCTAAATGAACTTAGAGGAGTCTAAGGCTAGGAGAAATTAGAAGAGATGAAATGCTGACCTAGTAGTAGAACAAGGGTGTAATTGTGATAGATAAGTGGATGACGTTTAGGTCGATTTAACGAGAAAGGGATTTCATGAATTGCACGGGATTAGAATACCCCCATAAGATGAATCACATTGGGATGCTATGAAATACGGTTATTGAAGTATAGTATTGCCCCTATGTGGATCAGGAAAACCACTTCAGATGTTCCCGGACGAGACGTGAGCCCTAGTGACAATGTATTACGTAAGAGGTTTCAAGTTATCAGTAGTGGATTATAGATCAACATTAAGGTTAATCAACAATAGATGGATAAAAATTACAAAGTATGAGAGGAGATTATGATGCCATTCTTTAGATGAACAGTAATAAGGAAGCCTTATATGGCTTAGATTTATATATATAGGATAGGCAATGAGAGAGTAACCTAGAGTTGGGTAGCACACCTCGGTAATAATAAATCGAAGTAAGAGTTACGGTATAGTATGAACTACCTAGTTGTAGTAAAGCCATAAGCATAGATAATTGAGGCTATGAAACAAGATATAGCAATAGTCATAAGTTCGATAAAGTACCGAGCGAAGAACTTTAGTACACCTATAGATGCCCCGAGGGACAACTTGTCATAGTACTATATATGTTCACAAAGTGAGGCCTAAAGATTGGTTAAAATCTAACGGAAAAAGGAGATAAGAGTTATATAGGCGCACATTCAAGGTTAGAATCGTACAGGCTGGATGAAAGAAGGAAGAAGCAGTTACAAGATAGGAAGAATTTCGACCACAAGTCGTGGTGTGAGAAAGAGGCCTAAAGAGGGGAATGCCCTAGCCTTTGGATTTATTCACCGAAGAGCTCCCTAGATGGCAAGGACAATATTACATTATTCGTAAGAGCTATTTCTTAAGAGACGAATAAGTGCATCAGTCAACATTCGAGGACGAATGTTCCAAAGGGGGGAATGATGTTACAGCCCTTGTTTTCGTACGTGAGAGTACATCGTAAGTCAATTGATGTAAGCTCAGAAATAAGATTATATTTGGAAGAATATAAAGTAAGTTAATAATGTTACCTTGGAGGTTACAAATATTTAAGATCATGAATAACGAGTACCAAGAGGGTTGGAAAGCTTAGAAGCTAAACCAATTGAAGAAAATAAGTTTAGTCGAAAGTCGACAAGTTTGGAATGTTATAACATGTACTTTAGGGTGAGACTATGGTTCTTAACATGATAAGGAGGTTATTCTATGAGTTATTTTAGTCTTATGATAGTCGTGTGCCACGTTTTGAAGTCAAGCAAGTTGTGGAACAAAAGTTGGCAAAGGTCATCACAAGTTACATTCATAATATGCTGAAATTTAGGTCAAATGTAACTGAGCTTTTCTCCCAATATACTTGCATTTATTGGATGATATACCTACCAAATTGAAGATCTATGAGTCTAGTTTCTAACTCATTAAACCGTTTGTCTATATGACGTCGGAGTAGAGAGATATTTACATTTTAGCGAGACTACGCCAAGCATCTCTCTATGGGACCCACATAGGCGATTTAGATATGTTGACATATATAAGATGCCTCAACCCCGTTTTAACTCATTCATTTTCAGTATCTTTAGACCTTATACACCTATAAACACTCTCTCAAAATTTTTTCATGACCCAATACCCAAACAAAGGGCAAACAACACAAATGAAGTGTCGGGAATCCCGTCGTGCTAGTAAGTTTCTTGTTCTTCTTGTTGTTGCTGATTTTTGGGTGGTTCCAGCTCATGTGGGAGGTTGTTTTAAGTGGTTTATGTACTGTAAAATACTCTTCCATGGTTTTCATACCAACCCTAGGTTATTTCAAGTCTTGCAAATGGATTACACTATATTTCAACATCAAAAGTTAGTTCTAGTGAAGAATAACACCTCTTTGAGGTTGTGTTGTCATTGAGGATAGTTGTGGGCTGTTTTTACTGAAATTTCAAGTTTTTACTACTGGATAAGGTGAGTATAATAGCCTACTAATTGTTCTCAAGCTTGCTTGTATGTTGGTTAAGTTGTTGAACATGCCGGGAGTCAACTCAAAAATTTCTATTATGTTGCAATACACCGGGATGCTTCTTTGTTCTATCATGATTGGGCGGACTTTCCTTCAGGAATGTTTATCATGGAGGCCAGTGTTGCCAATGCATCCGCGAACTTATTTTTTCTCTGGGTAGTGGAGAGAAACTGATTTTCTTGAATTTCTCAGTGAGCTTTTCAAGATAACCATGGTATGTCAAAAGTTTTTCATATTTTGTTTTTAATATCTTTTGAGTTTGGTAGATGACAAGCCTCGAATCCCTAAATACTTCGATTTCTTATATTCCCAGGGTCAAGACAGTCTTTAATCCATGGGTACATGCTTCATCTTCTGCGGTATTCTTAGTTCCTTAAAAGTTCCGCTTAATGGCAATGTGGGTGTGCGATTCATCAGGTGCAATCAGGATGATAAACTACAAGATAATACTTGGATCAGCTTAAGTCACTTCTATGGTGTTGTATTGCTATTGAGGGCTATTGTAAGCTAAATATAAATTGGATTTCGACTTGAAGCTACTGTAGGAGGTATGTGCATTGTGTTCTTGCAGGTGCTTAAGGTTATCTTGATGTTGATTTAGTTAAATGGTTGGACTAGACATGAACTAGTGAATAAAGTTGCTAATTGAAGATAGTTGGAGTTGTGCATTGTTTCCTTTGTTATAAATATATGGTATAAGGATGGAATCATTGATGAATTACTTCATTATCATGTTAATGATGCTGTTAATCTGGGTGTTGGCCTATTTTCCTAACAAATAATCTGGGTCGTATATGTGAAGATCTGATACAACGTACGGGCAGTGTCGGCCTATCTCCCCCAACAAAATAGTTAGCACTTGCGAGCATGGGGTAGCTAACTTTTGTCATCGTGTACTTATACTCGAGTAGGTTGACAAACAATTACACATAAACAAATAACTACAATACATCATGTAATCTAATCATTTTGTGTCAGAGGTTTATGATGTGTATGTATGTATGTATGTATGTATGTACACACACATATTCTAATCTATCCCTTGACTTAGGGAAGAAACCTCAACTCACCTCTAACGAAGCTTAGTTTTCATTCAAAGACGATGTAAACTCGGCTCCTCAATATCTACAATTAAGTAGTTACACTCATTAAACCATGATACTAGTTAACTCAATAGTTCAATTGGGATATTATTGGCCATTAATAGCTTCAAAAATAAGATTTAGGTATTATACACCTTCAAAACATTCGAACACGTGTGTCTAACTTAGTGTCTGAACAGGGCCGTAATGCTTAGCGAAGAATCTCCAAGGCATTGAATATCACTTCCACATATTGCTTTTTCTCTCTCCACTCACTTCAACTAATTCTTTCACATTAAAAAGATGGTCTTAGTCGACGATAGACAAATAAAATTTTAAAACAACGAAAATAATAATAATAATAATAATAATAATAATAATAATAATAATAATAATAATAATAATAATGTGCCTCCTAAACTTACCCAAGAAAGATAGATTTAAGTACCTGTGGTCTACAATCCAAGGTAATGGAGAGATGACAAGGATGTTGTACATCGTATTGGTGCGGGGTGATAAACTAGAGGCTTGCATACAGTGTTGTATGTGATAAGAATGTGCTTCCTAAACTTATAGGTAAGTTCTACAGAGTATTAGTTAGACCGACTACGTTGTATGGGGCAGGGGCAGAATATTGGGCAGTCAAGAATTCTCATGTCTAGAAAATGGAAGTAGCAAAAATGAAGATGTTAAAATGGATGTGCGGGCATGCCAGGATTAATAAGATTAAGAATGAGTATATTCGGGCCAAGTTAGGAGTGGCCCCCATAGAGGAAAAATGGTATGATTTTATATGATTTGTTCTTTTACTTGAGTAGAGACCCCTTCCAGATAGATTGAACTCTTTTCCATGTTGGCTTTGAGGCATGATGCATCCGCGAACTTGGCGAAACACACCATCATGAGCTGTATAGATATAGAATCTGCCCAGCAACATATCAATAAATCATGCAAAGTAGATATGCACAATCTCCATCTTTGAACACTTTGGATGGTAGTTGAAGTCTGGATTTAGCTTCAGTTGCTTCAGAGCTCTATTTAGGTATTCCATCACTAATACAAAGAGATAAGGTGACATTGAATCACCTTGTCTCAGCCCCTTCTTTGTATCAAATCTGGGAGTCAACACCCCATGATCAAACTGACAGTGCTCACACACTCCATAATGAGCTTGACCAGTCTAGTAGGTAAACCAAGCTCCAATAATAATCCTTCCAAGAAGATCCATTCCACAGAATCATAAGATTTCCTATAATCCACTTTGATCAAACATCTAGGAGGTGATGATTTCTGGGAATAACCTTTCAGCAGGCCATGTGCTATGATCACATTATCCAGAATGTTCCTCCCTTCAATAGAAGCTGATTGTGAGGACCCTATTATTTGATCTACTACTGGCTTTAGTCTTCCTGTCAATATATTTGCTATGATCTTGTGGAGGGTTGTAGAATAAGCAATTGGTCTATATTCCTTGAGAAAGGATGGATTTGGAGACTTTGGTACTAATGTAACAGTAGTACCATTCACCTCTTAATTATTTTCTAGTTGTAAATAATTCTTGCACTGTTGTGATTACTTCATCTCCAATAAGTGGCCAGAACTCCTTAAAAACTCAGTTGGGCACCCATCAATACCAGGTGCTTTGTCCAGAGGTAAGTCTTGAATAACCTGTATGATTTCCTCTCTAGTTACTGGTAGAAGCATTTGCTGCTGTTGTGCCAGTGTCAGGTAGGGACCATTTGTGGCAATATTCACATCAAGTCCAGATATAACTGGAGCTGCTTCGCGTAGTAATTTTTGAAAGAAACCCAATAATTCCTTTTTTATTAATGATGGATCTGTTAGTCTCATATTGGCTTCATTATAGATTGATGATATCCTGTTCTTTGCATGTATAGCTTTCAAGTATGCATGGAAATACTTAGAGTTTGAGTCACCATATGCAATTCTGGTTGCCATAGATTTTTTTTTGATTACTTTATCTTTAACTCTATCCAATTGTTCCAATTGACTAAGTTTTAGCTTTTCCTCCTCAATCAGTTATGGATTAAAAAAATCTTCATTCAGTGATTCTATGTGTGTTTCAGCTGCTAAGTTGTGCCGGCCTGAGATCTGTAGAGGACATCTCTTTGTGCATGTCTTTAGTGGCTTCCTTTATTAGCTTTAGCTTCCCAATATAGTGTATCCATGTATGTCATGTGCCCAAGTACATGCAACTACTTCTTTGTATCCTTCCTGTTTCAGTAGAACATTGAGTAGTCTATAAGGTCTTTTCCCTTTTGTTCTTTTGGTTTCTGTATTTACTATTATAGGAGTGTGATCCGAGATCTCTGATAGCATGTAATTAGCCTCAATGCCATTGTAATAGTTGAACCAATCTACATTTCCAAAAGCCTAGTCTATGTGACTGTAAATTCTCTCCCCTGCTTCTCTTTTGTTACTCCGGGAGTATTGGCTTCCTTTTCTTGTGAGTTGCTCGACGCCGATATCTTCCACATACTGCTGAAAGTCTGCAATCTCTAATTGATATACTGGTATACCATTGATCCTGTCCTTAACATGTAGTTTACTATTGGAGTCTCCAATGATAAGCCAAGGTCCACTGACCACTGTATTAATATGTCTCAACTAACCCCATAAGGCCTTCCTATCTGCTATATTATGCATTTCATAAACAAAAGTAATGGAACTAGTGAATGTTGAATGTCTATCCTTGACTTGACAATAAATCAGTTGAGATGGGGAGTCTAATGTTATCAATGTTACTGTATTAGACCTCCATCTAATCCAGATTCTACCATTAGGAGCAGAGTTAGATTTATCAATAAACTTCCACTCATACACCAAGTTTTTTTGAATATTAGGAGCCTTATTCTTAACCCTAGTTCCAAAGCACCCAACTAGATCTATCTTGTTCTTGTTTAGAAATCTCTTAAACTCTCTTTGTTTAAAGGACTTGTTAAGTCCTCTAACATTATAAGCACAAATAATCATTGGGAAGAGGGGGAAAGGGGGGAGAGGGGGCAATTGTAGGGTTGATCCCTTTCTCTAACCCCTGAGAGGATCCTGCATTTGGCCCTTGATCTGGTCATTCCTCAGCACAACATATTGGTTTCTTTTAGCAAGTACATCAGGGTCAATGAGATGT
Organism: Nicotiana attenuata; assembly: GCF_001879085.1. Lineage (NCBI taxonomy): Eukaryota > Viridiplantae > Streptophyta > Magnoliopsida > Solanales > Solanaceae > Nicotiana > Nicotiana attenuata. Next base: position 46,993,180 of record NC_031999.1, read on the forward strand.
TCTTTCCTATGCTTTGTCCCATGATATACAACTGCCTGTTTTCCTCTGCCATTTATCTCGGCCTGCAGATCATCAACTTGTTGCTAAACAGATTCAGTAGTGACCTCCTCTTTATCTTTAGGAGGCACCTTTTTAACTGGTTGCCCTGTAGGTTAGGATTTTCACTCCCATTTGGCCTTCATATTCTTCTTGTTGTTTGGATTGTCAGTTGATCGTGTTGCCCCTAGTTTCTTACTGCTTTCACCAGTTAGGAGCCCAAAAATGGTTGCATTCCTGACTAAATTGTGGTTGCCACTCATGCTCAATAACCTGCTCCCATAGCTTCCCATTTGGTCTTTCAGTGGTAAGCCTAACAGGCATTGTCTGGATAATATCCAGTTCTATAAGGACCGTAGCATAGGATATCCTTTCGCATTGAGTAGTCAATTTACCAGTGCAGATTAGTTTACCTAGTGAGCTTGCAATTCTCCCTAGATTTTCCGCCTCTCATGACTGAATAGATAGACTGGGAATGTGACCCATACTGGAATCACACGCATAGGTTTAATTTGGATATTGAAATCAGGATCCCAATCCTTTAGAATCATTGGTCGATTGTTAAAGGTATAATGTCCACTTTGTAGAATTTGAAGTTTATCTTTCATAGATTCAAATCGAAAGAGAAAATAGCCATCATCATGAAGGAATACCTTTGGGGTTGCTACAGAATTCCACACTCCATAGGCTAACTTTAGTATCTCTTTGAACGGTGGATTTTCCCAACCGCATAGCCAATTAAGGTTGTTTTCCATTTCTGACATTGTTGATCCAATTTCTCTTGATTAAGTTTAACAACTTTAATTGCATCCCGAATTTCTAGTGGGTAGAATTTTAGTTGTAAACCTTGTTGCTGTACCCGATTTCCTTTGACCACATCCGCCTGTCTTCGTGTCTTCTCCAGAACTAGTAGAGTAAGTCAATTTCCTTGGTGTTGTAGCCATGGTTACCTCTGGTGGATGCACTTTCTCCATCGGCGGCGCTTGAAGTACCGTAGATGCACTTTCCATACCCGACATCCAATGAGATAATTGCATAGGGGGTAATTGTTGAATCACCCCTGTTTCTGGTGTGATTATTATTATTATTATTATTATTATTATTATTATTATTATTATTATTATTATTATTATTATTATCATCATCATCATCATCATCATCATCATCATCATCATCACTATATTAGAAGTACGAAGACCCTTAGCACAATGTTGTTTGACTTTTTCACCCTTTGAAAAATCAAATTTACATTAAATAAAACATTAATTTGAATTACTTTTCTAATATTTAAGACTTTAAAATTAATTCAAAATTTATTAACTGAATCGTTCCTTAGCTTATTTGAATTATATAAGAAATCCTAAAATCTTTCCTAAATCTTATTTTGCTTTTCAATTAATAAAAGAATAATGTTACTATATCAATTTATGGTACAGATTAGGAATATAGTGATAAAACTTCTTTTCAAGTTTTCTCCATATGTACACGTTAAGTTTGTCTATTTTTCCCTTAAATATAATTAATTCTTAAAATAGATTAGAGTAAATCTATTAGTGGTAAATATTTATACAATTACAAGAAATAAATATATTAACATAAATAAACATTCTATGTTAGATATAATGATAACTGCCATTAATATTTTATATGCTATACATTAAAATTAATTTGCTAAATTTTCAATGAGCTAATATCTTGAGTAATTTAAGTATCTTAGTAAAAATAACAAAACAAAAATAGAAAAAGAATAAGCATGAAATTATAACTAAAGTCGATAATATTGACCAACACTTCTTCAATTTTCCTTATTCTTAAACGTAGATTTATAACCGTCATAGATTAAAACTAATTAATTTTAAATGATTTAATTATTTTAGCAAAACTAAAAATAAAAATAGAGAAAGAATTTTTGTGAAAAAAATATGTTTTGATCCTTTAGTATATATAATTGTATGTCCATTATCCTTTAGTCAGACACTCCTTTTATTAAATTTATGTATCAAAATTTAAATACACATTCTAATTAACACTATGCCTATGTGGAAATTATTTTAATATCCATAATTATTATACTATTTTATTTAATATCAAATTGTAGAAATACTTTCAAAATGATAATTAACAATTGCATATCAAGTATACATAGTTGCCACGACTCAAAACTAGCCTGTCGTGAATGTGGTACCAGGCAAGCCGACATTTACGAATTTACTCCAACACTTTTAACAAAAATGGATTTAAAGCAGTTTAAATAGTAAGACTTCTAATAAACAAGATAGAAAATCCAAAACACAACGTGAAAACTCCTAACATCGGGTTGTCACTGAGTACATGAGCATCTAAATATCACAAGTCTGGAAAATACTGTCTAACATAGTCCGAAACTAAATACAATAAGCGAAAAAGATATGGAAGGAGTTCAACTGTGCGATGAACTCAACACCCACCGTGTCCGGAAACACCTGGATCTGCACATGAAGTGCATGGTGTAGCGTGAGTACAACCAACTCAGTAAGTAACAAGACTAAATAAAGGACTGAAAGTAGTGACGAGCTCTGCAATTATGGTTCAATTTCAGCAATTTCAACATAGGAATGTAGGCATGCTTTCAAGTTTGATAATTTTAGATCAAATCAGTTACCTCATGTCAAGTTCAAGTAAAATAGAATATAATATCTTTCAGAAAATATTAAGACGGTGATATATGGCAGCTAAGTGCAACAATAATGAAATCAAAATCTTCTCAGAGCAATAGTCACTCAGTCTTTCTTAATAGCTCGGCACACGTCACTCGCACTCAGTAGGTACATGCGCTCACTAGTGTTTGTGTACAGACTCCGGAGGGGCTCCTTCAGCACAAGCGCTATATCAAGCCAATCATGGCATAAATCAATGGAACACGTTGCGGCGTGCAGCCCTGATCCCAATATATAAGGCTCGTTGCGGCTTGCAACCCGATCCACATATATACAGCCCTAAGGCTCGTTGCGACGTGTAACCCGATCCATATATATACATATATCGCTCACAGCTCGACACTCAAGCCCTAACTCAGTCACCAAGTTCTCCAGTCTCTCGGGCTCTCAGAAATCATGAAAATCAACCCAAACAGAAATGATGTAATGTATCAACAAGGAACAAAAGAGACTGAGATATGATACACAAGTAAAAATGTGACTGAGTACAAGACAACAATTAACAAATAATTCAACAAGTACACGACCTCTGTGGAACCCTACAGTACTAACACATAGCCTAAACATGATTTCTAATATGATTTGCAGTCAAATTTCTATAACACATGGAGAACATACAGCTAACAACAGGTTATTCAACTTCACAGTTTCACGGAACAGACCAAGTCAAAATTCCTACAGTGCACGCCCACACGCCCGTCACCTAGCATGTGCGTCACCTCTAAACCAATCACAAGACATATAATACGGGGTTTCATAACCTCAGAACCAGATTTAGAATTGTTACTCACCTCAATCCGAGAAAATCTATACTCCAACACACCTTTGCCTCGCAAGTCGGCCTGCAAATATCCCGAATCTAGCCACAAACAGTACGATACAATCAACACGGGCTAAATGAATCAATTCCACTAGAAAATACAAAGTTATTAATCAAAAGTCAAAAATCGAGTCAAAGTCGTCCCCGGGCCCACGTCTCGAAATCCGACAAAAATTACAAAACCTGAAAGCTCATTCAACCACGAGTCTAACCATACAAAATTTATCAAAATCCGATACCAAATCGTCACCCAAATCCCCTAAATCAACTATCCAAATCCCTAGCCTCAAACCCCAAATTTCACTGCAAAGTCACATCATCTAGGCGGGAAAATCAATGGGAACTAAGATTATTGAATAGAAATGAGCACAAGAGGCTTACCTCAAGAACCCCTTCGAAAACCCTCTCAAAAAACGCCTTAGACCGAGCTTGAAATGTTAAAAATGGTGAAAAATCTCGGAACCCTCGTTTATAAGACACTGCCAGGCTTTTCGCACCTACAGCCAGTTAACCGCACCTACGGAACTATTTCTGCGGTAAAATCATCCGCTTCTGCGGTGTTCACTTAAATCCTCCAGGATCACATTTGTGCTCCAGGTTCCGCTCCTGCGGAGGCGCTTCTACGGCCTTCTTTCCGCTTCTGCAAAATCAGACCCCTCTCTCAACTCCGCATCTGCGGAGCCTTGCTCGTACCTGCGGGCTTGCAGATGCGGTCAACCCCTCGCACATGCGCCCTTCCCAGGCCAGCCCATCTCTGCACCTGCGCAAATCCAGCCGCATCTACGGCAAATCCCTCGCAGGTGCGATCACGCCAGAAGAGCTCATGCTTCAGCAATGTACTAACTTCCAATTTCGATCCGTTAACCATCTGAAATCAACCCGAGGCCCCCGGGACCTCAACCAAACATACCAACAAGTCCTAAAACACGATACGAACTTAGTCGAGCCCTCAAATCACCTCAAACAACATCAAAAACACGAATCGCACATAGATTCAAGACTAATGAACTTTGAACTTCCAATTTCTACAAATGATGCCGAAACCTACAAAATCACGTATGATTGACCCCAAATTTTGCACACAGGTCACAAATGACACCACAGACCTACTCCAACTTCCGGAATTCCAATCCGACCCCGATATCAAAAAGTCCACTCCCGGTCAACTTTCCAAAAATCCAACTTTTGCCATTTCGAGCCTAATTCAACTACGGACCTCCAAATCAAAATCCGGACACGCTCCTAAGTTCAAAAATCACCCAACGGAGCTAACGAAACCGTCAAAACTCCATTCCGGAGTTGTTTACACACAAGTCAACATTTGGTCAACCTTTTCAACTTAAACTCCCAACCTTGAGACTAAGTATATCAATTCATTTTGAAATCCCTCAGGACCCGAACCGATTAACACGGCAAGTCAAATAACAGCTATAAAGTACAAAAGGAGCAGTAAATGGGGGTACGGGGCTACAACTCTCAAAATGACCGGACGGATCGTTACAATAATTTACTAATATTTATACAAATTTTAAAGTTTTATACTTATTGATGAGATACACGCCCATAGTGCATATCCTAAAAATAGTGATAATAATAGCGGTGTGGTGTTATTCTGCGACTGGAGCCGGAGTTTATTTGGAAGTTAGTCAATGGGCCAGGATACATGAATATCGTTTATATTCATTTCTCAGGCTGGAAAAATCACTAAATAATAGATCTCTAATAATTGAAATCAGAAGGTGGGGAGAAAAACTTTCAAATTTCTTCTCAAGAGCACTTCAAAAATCAGTAGAAACTTATAGAACCACGCGAGAAACTCGCAAAATCACATCAATAATTTAAATTGTCACTTTGTAATGCGTATAAAATTACGTAATTGGTGATATAATTCATTGAAAAAGGTACATACCCCTTTTAGATATAGTATATAGATGGATGATCAAAACCATTTTCTCCTCCAACTTTTTATTAAAATTTAAAACTCGAACTCCCCCGTAATTTTAGATTATAGATTTTTTTTCTCCCGTATCCCAATTCCCAAGCAATGCCAAGTTTTCTCTTTAAATTATGAATTTCCCCTTCATGTAATATTTTAAATTAAAATATATTAATTTCTACTTAATTCTTTATCTATAATTCAAATGATACCTCTTACTTCAAATATTGATTTAAAAAGTAATTGACCGATGATTTTGTAACACAGTCTTAAAAAGAAGAGATTTTTATCTTCCTATACTATATATAAAACTTTATTACCCTCCCTAATTAAGTTTTAACTTAATTACATGGTCATATACAACTTATCAATTATATACAATTAAGTTTTAAATTAGTATCCCTTTATATTAGAAATAGAATAAGGAATATCAGTTATATCCCCATCCCTTTATACCGCCCCCCCCCCCCCCCCACCCCACCTCTCTCTCT
>NC_031999.1:46999172-47108994 GCF_001879085.1 Nicotiana attenuata
CTCTCTCTCTCTCTCTCTCTCTCTCTCTCTCTCTCTCTCTCTCTCTCTCTCTCTCTCTCTCTCTGTTATATAGAGTTTTGATGGAACTCATCAATGGATTTCAATCGTTTTACTATAGAGTTTTAACTTAGCAATTTCCTTTCATGTTGCACAATTGATGTTCGAATTAAAATTGTCAATCAATAAATTTTGAAGGTATTTGATTCTCCACCATTGACAACCATTAAAAAGTTTCGAAGCTTTGAATTCGAATTTGGATTTTCAAAAATTATTGTTTGTTTGGATTGGGTGTTGTTGCAAACAATTGAGAATATTAATTGTAGTTTATATCTCAATTTTGAGGGTGTTTGGTGAAGATTAGACTTGATTTTTGGCCGAATTTCAGATTGAAAATCGAAGAAGAAGAAGAACACATGACATACAATATATTTACGAAATTGTATTGAAGTTGATGTATGTAAATTGTATTTAAATTATATTATATTGTAGTTATATATTTTTTTTTATTTGAATGCTGTATGAAAGTTGAAAAATAGTTGTATAATGTATGAATCATTGTAAGAAATTTATATTTAAGTTATAAATACTATCTTTTCACATAAAGTTGTTGATATGTATCAAAATTGTATTAAAAGAGAAAGTTTTGATTGAAATTTTAGAGAGGAAAAAGAACACACCACTTATAAATATATACAAATCAAATACAAAGTACATACAAAAGACATATTGTATAAAATTTGTATGAAAACTGTATTTAAGTTGTATGATGTTGTAAATGTATTTAACTGGGCAAAAATAATGGATGAAAGTTGTAGATAAGTTATAAATATATTGTATACTATATAATTAGTTGTATAAAATTTATTTTTAGTTTATATATTGTTGTAAATGTATCAAATTTGTACAGAATTTATTTTTTAATTTGTAGATGTATCAAATTTGTACGAAATTTAATTCTTTCTCACCGAAAGAATTAAATTTACGAGCACCTTGTTAATACTCCTACTTAATAGTACTAGTTAAAAGTCCTAATAATTAAAAATAATCAATTACTGTCACCCTAATTAATAATGATAAAAAATATTAATTTGAGAGATAAAAAATATTAATCGTTGCCATCTCTATGCTGGAGGCATTAAAGTGATTTGTTGAGCGAATAAAGTGAACTGGCAAGAATGAATATGCAATTCAAAACCTAGAGGTTTTCAATCTCTCTTGTATTTGTATATATGGTAACGTTTCTTTTGTTAATCTTTTTACGCTTATAGAAAGAGGAGAGGAGATAAAATAGGAAAAAGATATAACTAAATCCCTTAATTTAAGATATTAATAATGAATAGTACATTGAGAGAGGCGGCAGAAAATAAGTAAGAGAAGAGGAGAGAAAAAAGGAAAATGGTGTAATTTAATCCTCATAATTTAGGGCATTAATAATGTATTGTATATAAATTATAAGCAAACCTTATTTAGGACAAGTAATTTTCAAAACTGGGATAATTTTGATAATAAGGTTTTATATAGTGTATAGAAAAAAAAAAAATCCCTAAAAAGAATTAGTCCTATCATTTACCGTTACTATATGTTTATCAATTTCGAACAAGTAATCAAAGTCCTCTATATCCGAAGTTGAGATTTTCACATTTATCACTTGGTAAAAACTTAATCGCACTGTTTACACAAAACCAATAGATATATGACATGTATCTTGCATTTGGACTTCAATCATTTAATCATGGTGAATTACATGCATTCTCATCTAATTAAATTAATTAACCATAGTGAGTTAAGATAGTTTGGTGTAAACACCCGGTATGGGTAAGTATTTACCTTTATCACTTTTTTTTGGAACCCCAGGAAAACCCGCAGCCGCTACAGCCTCTGCCACAGCCTCTGCCCTTCGGGTGAACACTCTGTGCGCACTGGGTAAACCCCCCACTGTGTAATAGCCTGCAAACCACACAGGGGATGTAAACCACACTAGGCAAGCCCCGTGCGACAGGCTCAGACCCAGAAGGCATTGAGGGGGGATCGAACCCGCGTCTCCCGTGTGGAAAACTCCCTCCAAACCCACTGGGCCGTCCCTTTCCGGAACCTTTATCACTTTATTATGTTCTAAAATGGTCACTTTTAGAACGGTCATTAGAAAATAAGACTAATTTTTTGTAGTTATTATACAAAATACAAATATAGCTTCTTCAAGAAATAAAACATGAAAAATATTTAACTTTATTAACTTACGTATTGCCTCACTGTCGATAACAATCTTAGCTTACATAATTAATAAAAATTTAAAATTTGATTGTACGTTATTGCGTTAAGCTTGTGACTAGTACATTTTGGTGATCTCTTGATTACTCGGCTATTCTATTGAAAATGTTAGTAATAAACAGTTCATTATTTTAACTAGTACAGAATCATCCATTTAAAATTTAAAAACATGTTTATAATAAATTAAATAGGAAAGGAAAAGGACATAATGGAAAATTGTATAAAGGGATATAGAAAAAGGAAAACTGGGTTATAATTGGAAAAGGATTTATATCATAAGGTCATTTAAATGTGAATATGGATTGGTTTCTATAGAAAGATTAATCAATAACCTTAAAAGGAGGACACACAATAAGTAACATTATAATAGTAGTATTAAAAAGTCTTTCCACTAAAAAAGGAAAAATATCCCACACTATAAAATAAATTAATGTGTTGCCATCCCAAGCCTTGATCCACCCCTCCGCATTCTCTTTCTTTCCCCTAGACTAGATTTCATGGTAGATTCTCTCTCTATCTTCTCCATTAATAACCTTCTATTTCTCATTTTCCCATGTTTTCACCCTTCACTCCCTCACTACTACTACTACTACTACATAAGAAGCCACCCATAAACCATTTTCTATACTACTACTTCTCTATGTGAAAAACAACACAACAAATTAAACATGGATTTCATTATCTATCTTTTCCTCTCTTTCTCCATCTCCCTTATCACCTTTCTTCTCCTCCGGGCAGCGGCGGCCGCCCATTTTCGCCGCCGTAAAACCCGTCTCCCGCCGGGAACACTCGGCCTCCCTTTTATCGGAGAAACCCTCCAGCTAATCTCCGCCTACAAAACTGAAAACCCTGAACCGTTCATCGATGACCGGGTTGCTAAATACGGCAATATTTTCACCACCCATATATTTGGTGAACCGACGGTTTTCTCGACTGACGCGGAGACGAACCGGTTCATTTTGCAGAACGAAGGCCGGCTCTTCGAATCTAGTTATCCGAGTTCCTTACAGAATTTGCTAGGGAAGCATTCGCTGTTGCTCATGAGAGGCAGTCTTCACAAAAGAATGCATTCTTTGACCATGAGTTTTGCTAATTCTTCCATTCTTAAGGACCATTTGTTGGCCGATATAGACCGGTTGGTTAGGCTTAATTTGGATTCCTGGACCGGTCGTGTCTTCCTCATGGAGGAGGCCAAGAAGGTAATCTATATCGTCCTACAAAATATTTTTCATTTTAGAAAAATATCAATTAATTTATAATTTTGTTGTTAATATTCCAAAAAGGCATATAAAAGTTTAGTAAAAATTATTCAATTAAAAGAGAGAGATAAGTGTATTTTGGTGAAATACTCTTTTTTATTAAGCTATTAATTCTTTTTAATGAGTTTGCAAATACCACAAATATTAAAGATCAAGGGAGTGTCGATTTTTATAATTCAACGAATAAGATGTAAGCGGCGCATGCCAAGCAAAAAAGGAGATACTGTACGAGTTTACATGGGTTAGAGAATAAAGAAATGGATAGATGAGTCAGATTTCATATGCTTGGTGTTGGTGGGGTATCATATGATAAGTTGGGCTAACTTTAGTGTATACCAAAGGAGGTAGCAAAAGTATATATATTATGCATGTAATAAGTAAACAGGGGCGCAATATATCGTATGTGGTAGTAATTATCACGAAAGCATAAAACCACATGTGCATGTCCATTAGAAAGAATGTGATGTTATCATTCTCCTTCGCTCTTTACTTTTTTATTATTATGCCTTTAGTTTTCTTCTAAAGTTAGAAGGTTCCATTAAGTGATGGATGTTGGAATGTGCAGATAACGTTTAATCTAACAGTGAAGCAACTGATGAGTTTAGATCCATGCGAGTGGACAGAGAAGCTGATGAAAGAGTACATGCTTGTGATTGAAGGATTCTTCACCATTCCTTTGCCCTTCTTCTCTTCTACCTACCGCAAGGCCATTCAAGTAAGTATTACTATATAATTGAGTTTTTTGTTATATATGCTTTTGGAGAATATATATATATATATTAATTTAATGACTTGGTTGTTATTATTTAATTTCAGGCGAGAAGGAAGGTGGCGGAGGCGTTGGGATTAGTGGTGAGGGAGAGGAGGAAAGAGAGAGAAGGAGGAGAGAGATTAAAGAATGATATGTTGGAGGCGTTGTTTGAAGGGGACGGCGTCGAAGGATTTTCAGACGAGGTAATAGTGGATTTTATGCTGGCTTTGCTTGTCGCTGGCTATGAAACTACCTCCACTATTATGACCCTTGCTGTCAAATTCCTCACTGAAGCACCCCAAGCTCTTTCCCTCCTCAAGGTGCTCTCTCTTCTCTTCTTTTCATGCTATTAATTTATGTATGACGGTGTTAGATTAGATATATGAAATTTATTACAATCTTAAATATGTCATTTTTCCTTCAATTGTGTGGTATGGTGATCACTCCATTAATGAAATGGATGAGAATCGTTATGTCTTATTTTTTTTAATTTTAAACACCTAATTTCTTCTCATTGGGAGTAATTTCGTGAAATTTGTTGAGGTGCACTTAAATTGACACGAATACTATGATTATAAAAAAATATCATGTCACTCCTAAAAATGTAATTAAAATAAATGAGCAAACAACAACAACAAAAAAAACCGATGGGGTCTGGGGAGGATAGTCTGTATGCAGACCTTACCCCTACTCTATTGCAGGAAAATAAATAAATGAGCATATCAAATTTAAATAAATGTTAAATCTAAAAAAATTAACCATCTTTTTGAAACATAATAAGTAGTATATAATATAAAAAGATAAAGAGTCATATTATAAAATAGATTTAACTATGGAGACCTAAATAATGATGAATTTTTGCGTAGTGGACCCTAAAGTTGCTACCACATGTTGGTCCTGTTTTTCTTCTTCAATAGTAGATGAATTATCTATCTTCTTATCTAAATTCTCATCCAAGCAAATTATGGAGGATCTCCACTCATTCCCCGCTCCCCGCCGCCTACAACTAAACACTTGGCATCAATTTCCACACAGTACAAACCCAAGGAATAATTTCTCCCCCGACATTTTAAGTCCTCATATTCTCTTCGAAAGTGGTAGTCTCCCTTTACAACTAAAAACCTTTTATCTAACGTAATTCTTTATTGACCTTTTGCTACACTCAGTACTCGAGAAACTAAAATCGCGCCACCTTTTAACTTATTTAATTTGTAAACCAATATTTTAAATTCTAAAGTATATTTCTCTTTAATTTTTTTCTTGGGGGTGGGGAGGGGGTTTGTTTCTCTCAGCTGGTGATCCTCTATCCGAATCTTCTTCCAATTCCTCGTTTTTTATTCCAATATAGTATTCACTTGCTTTCAGTATATAATGAAAAGAAAAGAAAAAAAAAAGCTTCATCATATGCTATGTTCCTTGGATGCATGTTTCAGTTTGACCTTTTCCCTACTCTTATTATATTTAAATTCAAAATGAGATACACGAATCTTTTAGCTAATTTTTATAGGAATATAAAAGGTTTAATATGTAATTAGGAATATTTAAACCCCAAAAAATGAATATAATTTCATAAAATGGCTTTTGTGGCCGACAAAGTAGAGAGATTGGGCAATTGGTATACTCAAGAAAAGGATTGTTCGGTAGCCCCATGTGTCCCTAGCTAGACTCTTTGTTGTATCAACATCACACGTGCATCTAAGTTCGTACCACATACCACATTGAATCCAATACCCTTTCTAGAAATACAATATGCCCCATTACTTTATCTTAATTTGCACGTATTATTTAATTGGTAATTGCTGGTATTATGTGACACAACACAACACAAAAAGATAAGTGGATATCGAATGCATTTTGGACCCTTGCGAGCCTAACTTGGAAATCATTATTCATGTGTTTTTACTTGAAATACAAAAAGAATAGATGCATTAACATATATTCCCATATGTCCACCTTATTATTCATATTTATATTAACCAATAGAACATAACATAAATTGTATATATGTGTCATTAATTATTGGTGCAGGAGCAAGGTGCTTTTGTAAATTAAAATACTTCTTCTATCCTATTTAGATACTCAGTTCAACATGCTAAACTATTTAAAGTAAATTTTGAGTAGATTAGATAAAAGTATTCCTTATGTTCCAATTTCTGTGATGCAATTCAACTTTCAAGAGGTAAATGAGTTTTTTTTTACTATCATTTTTTTATTTGCCTTTTAAATATTTTGAATTATTAATTATTGTGACTTATAATACTTTTTATGTAGTTTTAAATATGTAAATTTTATTTTAAAAAAATTAAAAATTTTATATCCAAATTTGCGGTCAAAGCTAAGAAATTTGACTTTTGAAATTCTAACGGTATCGCGCAAAGACAGAGATAATATAAATTACAACTTTTATAATTTAAATTATTTAAAGAGAAAGTTGTATTAAAAATTGTTTGAATGTGTCATGTAAAGTGGTACACATAGTTGTTAGTTTTTCAATGGAGAGTATAGTTTACATGTACTAATACATGTGACCTATAGTCAAAAGTTAGGGGTGAAAGTAGTCAGGTAAAGAGGAGAATAGTCAAAGAAAAGCAGTAGCATCTGGTCTATGCTCTGTAGAATAAAGGAAAAAACTGGATAACTAGGGATACAACCACTGGACAAAATGATGTTGCCTTCTCTTTAAATAGAAGCAGAGGCGGAGCTAGCATGCCAGTTACGGGTTCGGTTTAGCCTAGTAATTTTGGTTCAAGCTCTGTATGTTTCTGAAGAAATCCATTAAAAGTATATAAATCATTAATTTAGAATCCAATAACTTAAAAAATAAAATTTCGACCCATTAGCATCAAATCTTGGTTTTGCCCCTATATAGAAGCTAAACTTTTATTTTTATTAGTCTTTGCAAAGTTGAATAATTTTTTTTTTTTTTTTTTTGCTTGCGGCTTCTTAACCTTTTTAAGTTGCACTAGGATTCTCCTTATTAAACCTATTTTCTTTTTAGTTTATTTAAAATAGAATGGCCACTTTGTAATTTTAAAATAATTAAACTTGAACTTTCAGTTTTACCTTCAACAAGAAGCTGTGATAGCTATACAAATACTGTATCATGTTTAAGACATAAGTTTTAAAAGAACTATAATCATAATTTATTTAAATCACAAGTTTCATAAATCTTTGTGACGTGTGCGCTCTCAAATAAGAGCAATAGTTGATTTAGACGATTGTAAGTTGAAAAGGGAAAGAGTTTAGGAAAAAGGTGTATGCTGATTTTAGGTTAGAAGTCAGAAAAAGTAGACAGCATATTGGTGAAACCAAGGCTAACTTAGCTGACTTGTCAATCTGATTCCTAATTTCTTAGGAGGGTTGAGTCTATTCTCTTCTCTGCTCTGTGTTAATTGCAGCCACATGCATGCCCACCATTTTTATCTTTTCCTTTCGTATTACCTCCTCCCAATAACTCTCATCTTTGTTCTTTTTTACTTTATCCTTAAAAACTCAAGTCCCTTTTAAACTGTATCGTTGCTTTTTATAATTCTAATATGGTTTCATATTTTAGCATTAATTAATTTATTCTCTCGCTTTTCAAGTCATTATTTTAACAACTTGCCCATACCAACTGAAATTCAATAATCTATCAAGACTTTTTTACGCTTACTAATTGAGTCGAATGAGGCTTACACAGGAAACGGGGAGGGGCATTATTGATCATAAGACTGGATCATATTTATTTAATAGAGGAGGAAATAGTATCTTTTTTTAACACAATATTAGCCTAGAACTTAGCGAAGATGAATTATTGATTATATTTAAAACTTGTTTTGGCAGGAGGAGCACGAGGAGATCAGGTTAAGAAAAGGTGATGTTGAGTCTCTACTGTGGGAAGACTACAAGTCCATGCCCTTCACTCAATGTGTAAGTGCTTTATTTAACAAACTCATTATTATTTAGCTCAAATTTTCTTATCCTTTCAGCCCTCATGATATACGTCTATGCTTTTATGTTCAGGTTGTTAATGAAACTCTACGAATCGGTAACATAATTAGCGGAGTATTCAGGAGAACTATGAGCGATATCAATATCAAAGGTAAGATGCTCGTCTTCTTGTTCGTGAAAAGGGGCGATTTCCCTCTCAATGTGTGTAACGTGGCACTTCCGATATGACTGCGTCACAATGTCAATAGCGATCAATAGCGTATTCTCGTCTAGTGTCATTAATTTGGGGGACGACCAGGCCTATGATTACTTCAATTGCTATATGCACTTGTTTAGTCATCACAAGACCATTGTTATGTTCTTCATATGATCAATATTTGGTACTTGATCTAATTGATTGAATCTTATGATATCCTTTCAGGTTATACTATTCCAAAAGGTTGGAAGGTTTTTGCTTGTTTCCGAGCTGTTCATCTAGATCATGAACATTTCAAAGATGCCCGTACATTCGATCCGTGGAGGTGGCAGGTGCGTCACTATGTCCATATCTCTCTTTTACTACTCTTTCTACCTGAACTTCCCTGTTACCAAAATAAAGAAAAGGAAAACGTTGACTTACATGAATAAACATTTACCAAAACTTCTGTAAACAGAGTAATGCAGGATCAACGAGCTCACCTAATGTATTCACTCCATTTGGCGGAGGACCACGGCGTTGCCCTGGTTATGAGCTTGCTAGAGTAGAGCTCTGTGTTTTCCTTCACCATTTAGTGACTCGTTATAGGTACGGTCGCTTTGCTATGTAGATATCATCTTCCATAAACACAATTTCTTTGATTTTTCTGAAGTGTAAAGACGTTTTGTTGGTGCAAATTTTTGCTTTACAGTTGGGTACCGGCTGAACCAGATAAATTAGTTTTCTTCCCGACGACAAGGATGCAGAAGCGATATCCAATTATCGTCCAACGTCGAAGCTTGTTTGACCCATGTAAAGAATGAGGCATCCATGTTAGCAGAGAGGAGAAGAGAGGAGTAGAAAGGCACCTGAGGTTGTAGGAAGCAAAGCGGTAGTGAATGAAACTGCATGAAAATTGAATAAGACAATGATATATAGGTCGAGCATATACATAGGAAATTAAATTATTTTGTAGTGAAGTGAGACAGAAGTCACATTCCTTTGCTATGAATGAAAGGAAAATCAGGAAGATTTTATTTGTTGGTTTATTTATTTTTTTGAGCTAGTGGTTATAATGTAAAAGGCAGGAAATTCTCAGCAGAGACCAGTTTATTACCTTCCTGCTCCCTTCCTCATGAATCCTAAGATTCATAACTAAGAGAAAACTTAATGGTTTCCAAATGTAAATGAACACAAGTCTGTTTAACGGCATGTAAGCAATTTCATAGGTTGCCAAAGGCGAGCTATGAAACTGCTTACTAGCTATGGGCCTGGGGCAGCTAAGCTATGTGGACGGGTGAGACTGTGCGCCAGGGGCGTATATGGTTGCTAGATGTACTTTCAAATGCTAAAGTAATAATAAATACAAGTGAATATGAACACGTAACTTTAAATATATACTGAACATAAGTTTGTGCGTAGTTTAGTAGATGAGCATCTAGCGAGAGAGCACTGTGCAACTAAATCTAGCGGCACGTCTATTATGCGAAATTTTCAATAGAGAGGCAATCTCAAACTTTGAGGAAATCAGAAGGGCAAAAGGTAGAATCATCCAAGTTTTCTTCCTCATAAGTCCTCATCAGTGAGAGGGGGCCAAAAGTCTTAAGGAGGTGTTATCCCATCCAAAAAATAACTAGCAGATGAAAGTCATGCAAGAAGAGATGAAATCTCTATAGGAAAATGACATGTACATGTCGAACTTTCAATGGTAAAAGGCCCTCAAGTGCAAGTAGGTCTTCATACTCAAGAAAAATAAAAATGACAAGTTGGTCAGATACAAAACTCGATTAGTGGTAAAAAACTTCGAACAAAAGAAAGTTGTTGATTTTGATGATATTTTCTTGCATGTTGTCAAATGACTTGTATTCGAATAATTTTGGGCTTAGGAACTAGTCTAGATCTTGAAGTGGAGCAGTTGGATGTGAAAACTGCATTTCTTCACGGAGATTTAGAAGAGGAGATTTATATGGAGCAGCCAAAAGGATTTGAAATAGCTGGAAAAAAAATATGGTGTGCAAATTGAATAAGAGTCTTTATGGGTTAAAGCAGACACCAAGGAGGTGGTACATGCAGTTTGACTCATTCATGAAAAGTCAAACGTAAACAAAGACATTTTCAAATCCATGTGTATACTTCAAAAGATTTTCTTACAACAATTTTATGATTTGTTGTTGTATGAGGATGACATCTTAATTGTAGGACAAGACAAAGAGCTGATTGCCAAGTTGAAGGGAGATTTGTCCAAGTCGTTTGACATGGGCCTAACACAACAAACTCTAGGGATGAAGATTATTCGGGAATGAACAAATAGAAAGTTGTGGCTATCTCAAGAAAAGTACATTGGGCGTGTAGTGAAACGCTTCAGCATAATTAGTACTAAGTCCATTAGCACGCCTTTTACTAGTCATCTAAAGTTGAGCAAGAAGATATATCCTATTACAAAGGAATATGCTGCTATGTGGCTTGAGTTAGACAAGCTGAGAAGGATCTTATGCCACATGTGACTGGAATAATAAGACCATAGCCAGAGTTTCTTATCTTCAGCAGTCGAAAGTCTGATGTATGCATTAGTATGCACCAGACTTAATATGATCATGCAGTTAAAGTTGTTACCAGGTTTCTTAAAAATTCGATAAAAAAAAACACTACAAGCAATCAAGTGGATACGAAGGTACCTGAGAGGTACTACGAGAAACTGCTTGTATTTTAGAGGATGTAATCTACTCTTGAAGGGTTACACAAATACTGATATGGTAGGTGACTTTGATAATAAAAAATCTACCAATGGATACCTATTTATATTTTAGGGGGAGCTATATCATCGCAGTCGAAGTAATGTTCCATTATAAATAGATCATCATTTCATTCTTTTTCAACATTAAGAGCAAAAATAGTGTAAAGTATCACAGACAGGGTGTGAAATAGTCCATAAGAAAAATAGAGAGTGAGTGATATTATCGTAAGGTGAGAATATCAAAAGACGATTATATCTTTGAGTGTTGTAGTGGTCTTTGGAGTATTTTACTCAGGCCTATAAGTTATAAATTCCTTGCTATACTGATATAGTTGCTCCTCTTGGGGTTGTGAATTCCTCCCTTATTTAGAAGGATTTTCTACGTAAAAATATTAGTATCGTTGTCACTCTTTTATTGTTGTTGATTACATATCTTAGTCCTATGTTAGTACCGCGCTTTTATTATCGTGAATATTATTTTTGTGGCATATTTTACTTTCAACAATTGATTTCAGAGCACGGATTCTGTTCGTTCGCAAAAATGGTGTTCAATATCGATAGTACTATACTTAGTAAGAAAATATCTAGAATAAAGTACGATGTATTGAAATTCAATAGAGATAGTGGTTTCTCAACATGGCAAAGAATGATGAGGGATCTGCTCATCCTACAAGGATTATATAAAGCATTAGATGGTGATGCCAAAAAGCTCGATTTCATGAGACTTGAGGATTGAGCTGACTTGGATAAAAGATTTCTAGTTCGATCATGTTGCACTTATTAGATGGCGCGATAAATAACATCATTGATGAAGACACTGGGGATGAAATTTAGAGAAGGATGGAAAGCCTATACATGTCCAAAATACTGATAAATAAATTGTACCTAAGAAGTTATACGCACTACATACGGGTGAAGGTACAAATATTTTGTCTCATTTAAATGTGTTTAACTGAGTGATCACATAACTTGTCGGCCTCGTAGAAAAAATCGAGGAAGAAGATAAATTCATCTTGCTTTTGAACTCGTTTCCATCTTCGTACGATAATTTGGCAACAACCATCATGCACGGTAAGATCATCATTGCTTTGGAGAATGTCACATCGGCTCTTCTACTCAATGAGAAGATAAGAAAGAAGCCTGAATATCCAGGACATGCTCTCATCATAGAAGGTAGAGTCAGGAATCATCAAAGGGGTTCGAGCAACTATGGTAAATCTTGAGCTCATGAGAAGTCGAAGAATCGATTTAAATCAATAGACAGAAATTGCTACATTTACGATCAACCAGGTCATCTCAAAAGAGATTACCTAATTCCAAGGAAGGCCAAAGGTAAAAGCAGTAGCTAGCAGAATGACGACAACACAACTGCCACAGTACAAAATAATGACAATGTTATTCTTTTCATAAATGAGGAAGTGGGATTCATGCACACGATAGGTCCAGAGTCAGAATGGATGGTTGACAAAATAACGTCTTATTATGAAACATCATTTAGAGATCTTTTTACAGATATGTAGCAGGCTATTTCGGAATTATGAGGATAGGTAACATAAGTTGCTCAAAACTTACAGGGATAATGACATTTGTATTAAGACAAGTGTTGAATTCATGTTGGTTCTAAATAATGTGAGGCATATACCTGATTTGCGGATGAGCTTGATCTTAGGAATAGCTTGCGACCGAGATGGATACGAGAACTATTTTAGAAATTAAAAGTGGAGACCCACCAAAAGATTATTGGTTATTGCAAAGGGATTTTCTTGTGGCACGTTGTAGAGGCCAAACGCAGAAATATGTTGAGGAGATTTTTATAGATTTGTGGCTTAGAAGAATGAGCCATATGAGCGAGAAGGAATTGCGGATTCTTGCTAGGAAATCACTAATTTCTTTTGCCAAAGGCACGATGGTAAAACCTTGTGACTACTATTTATTTGATAATCAACATAGAGTCTCATTTAAGACATTGTCTCAAAGAAAATTAGATATACTTGATTTCATATATTCTAATGTTTGTGGTCTAATAGAGACAGAATCGATGGGCGATAATAAATATTTTGTGACTTTTATCGATAATGCTTCACAAATATCATGACTTTTTATCTTGAAAATCAAAGATCATGTATTTCAAGTTTTCTAGAAGTTTCACGCTCTAGTGTAAAGGGAGACGGGTCGTGTCATGATCCAAAATCCTCTATAGAAGTCGTGATGGCACCTAATTTCTAAAACTAGGTATGCCTAACACTTAACATCTGTTTAAAATAGTAAAACATGATATGACATAACATTGTTTTATATAAATGCGAAAATAAGAGTAATACAGGCCACAACGGCAATACTCAACAAAACTCCCCAGATCTATGTAATATATAGTCACAAGCTCTAGCTGAATACACAGGAATATCTGTAAATACAGTACTTTCTGAAATATATAAATATTAGAATTAAAACAAGCGGGTGAGTCGAGGCCTGCAGTCGGATCATGCAAGGATACCTTGAAGTCTCCGGTGTACCAAAAGCCTCACTGCCGCTCAGCCCGATCCGAAGTACCTGGATCTGTACAAAAATATGCAGAAGCGTAGTATGAGTACATTATAAATCGGTACCCAGTAAGTATCAAGACTAACCTCAATGGAGCAGTGACGAGGTTCAAGTCGTTTGATACTCACTAGACAAATAACTTGTGTAATAAATATATCAAGGAAGATTGATAATTGAAATATAAATGAAAACAATAAGCATAATCCCTTTTGGAACATGTAATAACAACTTAGTTTAATTAAATTCATCTTTGATCACGAAACATCAAATAGAGGTAAGGCATGTGATAAAATGTCAAATACAGCCATTAACTCAGGTAAGTGCAAAACGTAAGCTTTCAGAAATAATTATAAGAATAAAATATAAACCCTGTATTAACACAATCACAACAATAAGAAGACACCCTGAAATATCACATAGCATCATCAAAATGCCACCCTTATTATGCCTCAATGCACATAACAATGGAATGCCACCCTTATTTCGCCACATGCGCATATAGCCATCATTATTTCGCTATATTATGCAGAAGCATAATATAAGTACATCACAAGCGATACCCAGTAAATATCAAGACTAACCTCGTAGAGTAATGACAAGGTTCAAGTCAAGACGCTCACTAATCATATAACCTGTGAAAAATATCACGAACCAAAGAAAGAATATTAACAGAAAGCAATAAAAACTAAAATCTCATCAGATAAGTGATAACTGATTAGAACAAATAAAGGTCTCGTTCCGATAATAAAATCCAATAGAATTACACACACGGTACCTCATGCCCACTTTATCAATCACCCTCTCACAACAAAGACATCGGGCCACAATATAGGTCACACTCGCATGACAAAGACCTCGTGCCACAACATATACCAAAACCACATGACAAAGACCTCGTGCCATAATATATAACACAACCACGCGGCAAAGACCTTGTTCCACAACATATACCACAACCGCACGGCAAAAAACTCGTGCCACAACATATACCATAAATGCATGGCAAAGACATCGTGCCACCATGTATATCACAACCCGTGTCAATTATCAATAACACGTTCAAGAGAAATTTATCAAGAATCAAATAATGTAATGCATGATAACAAGTCCCTTTTTTTATTTTATTCCGTTATGTCACCAAAAATTCAACAAAATATGAGATAACAACTCCACGTAGGTGAATTTACCTTAGAAACTAAAGTGAATGACAGAGATACAGATTATCACAATGGAAACAGCACAACAAAATACGTAATGCATGACACACACAAGAAGTCATACCACCACACAAACCTCATAAATGAAACACCTCCAGGCCATCGCACGTTATCCCTACATAGCCCCATTGTCTCGCCGCATGCAACAATAAAGTAAATAAACGTCTTGTCTCGCCACACATGCATCAATAATTATCCTATCTTGTCTCGTCACATGCGCAAACCTGATATATACATAGAGCCTGTCTTGTCTCGCTGTATGTGCAATGTCAATAATAATAATAGCATAGCAGAAACCTCGCGAAAATACCCCAACAATCCGCTCAACAAGTCCATGTGTGCCAAAATCACAACAACTCAACATACCAACAATTGTCATCAAGACATCAACTCACAAATCCGCCAGTGCAGTGCACAAGGACAATCAATACGGGAAAAAGGTTGGGTGTTCAACATATATAATGAATTCAACTAACCCAAATAGCAACGATTTTACAAACGCCCAACTTGGCCAATTAAGGAAATAAAATCCTAAAGCATGATCTCTAACATGAAATATGAACGCAAGTAATCATCCATAGTAGAAAACATGCAATGTAGAGATCTCACAATCAAAATAAGGCAATAAGAGCAACCTCGAGTCAAATCCGGTGATAACCAACACATATACGCCCGTGTACATACTCGTCATCTTATGTACACGTCGTTCACATAGTACAGAAAATGCAATTAGACCAAATCCTACGGGAAAGTTCCCCACACAAGGTTAGGCAAGATACTTACCTCAAAAGCCCTCAATAATTACTCTAAAAATATTTTTCCTCTAAATTCACCTCTGCTCTGCTCAAATCTAACCAAAATTGACTTAATAACATCAAACAATCCAAGGGAGACCAATTGCAATTAATAAAGTTAAGATCTTTACATAATTTTCCAAAAGTCAACCCAGGGTTCGCCCAGTCAAAACCTTGGTCGAAGGGTAGATCTTGACTACCCATATCCCCACGAGTCCAAATATTTGTTTGGTTTTCAAATCCGAGTCAAATTCAACTCTCGAATATCAAATTTTTATTTTTCATGACATAGTCAAAATCTCCAAAATAACTTCAAATCTCATAATTTAGATGTTAAATCTCATAAATAATCATGTTATGTAATAAAAATTGATCAAAATCACTTAACCAATAGTTTTGTATGAAATCTCTCCTCAAAATAGCCTCCCACTGTGTCTAGGGATAAAACAAATGTGATAAATGAAGCTAAGTCCCCAAATACACAATATATAACCAGCTGGAGATGTTGCATTTGTGACTTTGAGTTCGCAAATGCGACACATTGCTCGCAAAAGCGAACCTTACCAAACCTTCAGAAGTCGCATATGCGACATAAAGTCTGCAAATACGACATAAAGTCTGCAAATGCGATACAATGATCTCAAATGCGGCATGGCCAGTCCCCAGCTACCTATCGCAAATGCGATACAAAAGCTCGGAAAATCGGATAGCATAGAGTCGCAAGTGCGACTCCTATATCGCATTTGTGATGCATGTCCAATTCCCCCGAGATTCGAAAGAGTGAGAAATATCTTGCAAATGCGACCACCTACTCGCAAATGCGAGAACATCACACCAGCAAAAATCTGAACCTTACTCAAAACTATCTGGAACGTGTCCGAAACTCACCCGAGCCCCCGGGACTCTACACCTAACACTCACTCAAGTACATAACCATCATACAAACTCGCTCACTCTCTCAAAGCACCAAAATAACATCCGAAATCACGAATTGGACACCAAAACACATGAAAATCACAATGGACTTCAAGAATTGCTAGAAACACAACCACGCGTCCGATTCCTATAAAACCAACTCGGAATGACACCAAATTTTGCATACAAGTTCCAAATGACATAAGACATATTACAAGTCCCAAAACCAAAATCTGAACCCGATAGTCATAAAGTCAATCCTTGGACAAACTTAGGAAATTTATAAACCTTCAAATTGCCATCTTTCGCAAAAAAGTGCCAAATCAACCTAGGAGCCTCCGAATCCAATCCCGGGAATACGCCTAAGTCGAAAATCACTATCCGGACCTAACGAAATCATCAAAACTCTGAGAATCATTCTAAAATGGGAATCATTCTTTCAAATCGATCCTAAATCGCCCGAAAACCAAAACTGGCCATACACGCTAGTCATAATACATCATACGAAGCTACTCAAGATCTCAAAGCACCGAACATGATGCTAAAGTTCAAAATGACTGGCTGGGTCGTTACAAAACAACACATAGTACCCGAATACACGCTCATCACATCATATACACACCACTTATCACATCATAGAAATCAACAATTAGGATTAGCACCTAAGAGGTATTTCCTCCATACAAGGTTAGGCAAGATACTTACCTCAAATAAACCAAATCAGTACTCTAAAAGTCCCTTCCCCTGTGAATCAACCTCTGGATGGCTCGAATCTAAATAAAATTATTTGATATCACAAATATAAGCCATAGAAAATGATTCCTAATAATAAAGCTTCGATTTTTAGTTAAAATCAAAATGTCAACTCAAAAAGTCAATCAGGGCTTGCACCCCAGAACCCAACCAAAATCACAAATTTCGTACACCCATTCCGACGAGTCCAAATATATGATTTTCATCCAATTCCAACCTCAAATCGACACTCAGATCACCAAGTCTCACTCTCAAAAATCATTGTAAAAAATCCCCGAATTTCACCTTTAAATTCTCATAAATTAGTTGCAATAATCTATGGGTAATCAATATCTGACACCAAATGTAAGTAAAGATCACTTACCCCTTCAATTGTGAAGAAAAGCACTCCAAAAATCATCCCTAGCCGAGCTCCACAACTCCAAATGTGGGAGAAATAACAAAACCATTCAAATATAATATTGCCCGGCAAAACCGCACCTGCGGTCTACTTAGTCGCACCTGCGACGCTGCATCTGCCAAAAAACCATCGCTGATGCAAAAATGACTAACTTCGCGGCTAGCCGCTTCTGTGGACCCCAAGCCGTTGATGCGGCTCCGCTTCCGCGGAAGAATTTACGCACTTGCGCACCATGGTTTGCATCCGCGGACTTCCTCTTCCAGCCCTCTCCTTCACACCCGCGGCTCCGCATCTGTGGCCAAGCCCCCCGCAGATGCAAAAACACCAGAAGCTTACAGTCTTCACCAATGCCAACAAACCCATAAATCATTTGAACTCAATCCGAAACAACCCCGGAGCCTCCGGGACCCCGTCCCATCATAACAACCAATCCCAAACTATAATACAGACCTACTCGGGGCCTCAAATCAAACCAAATAACATCAAAACCACAAATTGTACCTCAATTCAAGCCTAAGGAAACTAAAGAACTTTTCAAATTCAAAACTTATGCCGAAGAAGCCTAATAAAATTATAATGACCTCAAATTTTACATGCAAGTCCTAAAATGACCTCAAATTCTACTCCCGGTCAAACCTATCAACCTTCCAAACCTTCAACTTTCCAACTTCAGCCAAAAAGCACCATGTCAATCTACAGACCTCCAAATTCACAACCTACGAAGCTGTCAGAACCATCAAAACACTATTCCAGAGTCATTTATACAAAAGTCAAACTTCGGTCAACTCTTAGAACTTAAGTTTCCAACCTTGGGACTAATCCCGATTCACTCCAAAACCTCACCGAAACTAAATCAGCCACCTCGACAAATCGCGTAACCACAAATACACATAAGCAAGGCATCAAATAGGAGAAATGATGCTAAAATAGTCAAAAGGACCGACCGGGTCGTTACATTCTTCCCTTCTTAAATAAATATTCATCCTCGAATGAGTATACAGACATACCTGAAATGCCAAAAAGGTGAGGATATCGGCTCCACATATCATGCTCGGTCTCCCAAGTGACCTCCTCGATCGGTTGACCTCTCTACTGAACCTTCATCGATGCAATGTTCTTTGACCTCAAATTCTGGACCTGCCTGTTCAAAATAGCCACCAGCTCCTCAACACAGGTCAAATCCTTATCCAATTGTACTAAGATGAAACCTAACACATATGACAGATCACCATAATACTTTCGGAGCATAGAAACATGAAACACCGGATGAACTCTGGATAAGCTGGGTGGTAATGCAAGTCTCTAGGCCACGTCACCCATTCTCTCAAGAATCTCAAACGGGCCAATATACCGAGGGATCAACTTGACCTTCTTCCTGAACCTCATCACACCCTTCATAGGCGATACTCTTAGCAGAACCCTCTCATCCACCATGAATGCCACATCACAAGCCCTCCGATCAGCATAACTCTTCTTCCTAGACTGTGTTGTACGAAGCCACTCCTGAATCAACTTCACTTTCTCTAAAGCATCACAGACCAAGTTAGTGCCCAAAAACCTAGCCTCCCAGGCTCAAACCAACCAAATGGAGAAAGACATCGCCTCCCATATAAGGCCTCATAAGGAGCCATTTAGATGCTCGACTGGTAGCTGTTGTTGTAGGCAAACTCTATTAGTGGTAGAAACTGATCATATGAACCGCCGAAATCAATAACACAGGCACGTAACATGTTCTCCAATATCTGAATAGTGCACTAGGACTATTTGTTCCTCTGGGGATTAAATATCGTACTCAGCTCGACATGTGTACCCAACTCTCGCTGCACATCTCCAAAAATATGATGTGAATTACGTGCCTCGATCCAAGATAATAGACATTGGCACACCACGAAGCCGAAAAATCTCCCGAATATAAATGCGAGCCAGTTGCTCTGAAGGGCAGATAGTCATGACTAGAATGAAGTGCTTAGACTTGGTTAGCCTTTCCACAATAACCCACACAACATCAAATCTCCTAAAAGTCCATGGATGTCCAACTACAAAATCCATAGTGATACGCTTCCACTTCCACTACGGAATATCAAGCCTATGAAGCAAAACAATCGGTCTCTGATGCTCGTACTTCACCAACTGACAGTTCAAACACCAAGAAAGATACTCAACAATATCCTTCTTCATCCTCCACCACCAATAGTGTTGCCTCACGTCCTGGTACATCTTCGCGTCACCCAAATGAATTAAATACCGCGAACTATGGGCCTCCTAGAGTATCCACTCACGCAACCCATCTACATTCGAAACACGGATCCGACACTGCATCCTCAATACCCATCATCCCCAATTATAACCTCATTGGCATTACCGTGTTGCACCATGTCCTTAAGGAAAAGTAAGTGGAAGACTGTTGGACTATGCAAGCAAGAACTCTACTGGACTCCGAAATATCTAACCTCACAAACCGATTGGCTGAAGCCTAAACCTCCAATGCGTAATGGTCTATCTATAACTGGAATATAAGCAAGACTTTCGGAACCCGATCTTTAATTAAAATCAAAATGTCAACTCAAAAAGTCAATCCCGGCCTGCACCCTAGAACCAAATCACCAAGTCTCACTCTCCAAAATCATAGTAAAAAATCCCTAAATTGCACCTTAATTCTCATAAATTAGGTGTAATAATCTATGGTAATCAATATCGAACACCAAAAGTATGTAAAGATCACTTACCCATTCAATTGTGAAGAAAAGCACTCTAAAATCGTCCCTAGCCGAGCTCCACAACTCCAAATATGGGAGAAATAACAAAACCCTTCTAATATAAAGCTGCCCGGCAAAACCTCACTTGCGGTCTACTTAGTCGCACCTACGATGCCACATCTACTATAAAACCATCGCTGATGCAGAAATGACTAACTTCTCGTCTAGCCGCTTCTGTGGACCCCAAGCCACTTCCGCAGAAGAATTTACGCACCTGCGCACCATGGTCTGTATCTGCGGTTTTGCTCTTCCAGCCTCCTCCTTCACACCTGCAGCTCCGCATCTAAGGCCAAGCCCCCCGCAGATGCACAAATACCAGAAGCTCACAGTCTTCAGCAATGCAAACAAATCCATAAATGGTCTGCACACAATCTGAAACAACCCCGGGGCCTCCGGGACCCTGTCCCATCATACCAACCAACCCCAAAATATAATAGAGACCTACTCGAGGCCTCAAATCACACCAAATAACATCAAAACCACAAATTGTACCTCAATTCAAGCCTAAGGAAACTAATGAACTTTTCAAATTCAAAACTTATGTCGAATAAGCCTAATAAACTTGTAATGACCTCAAACTTTACATGCAAGCCCTAAATGACACAACAGACCTATTCCAATTCCCAGAATCGATACCATCAAGGTCAACTCCCAGTCAAACCTAACAACCTTCCAAACCTTCAACTTTTCAACTTCCGCAAAAAGCACTATGTGAACCTATAGACCTCTAAATTCACATCCGGATATACGCCAGTCCAAAATCGCCATACGAATTTGTCGAAACCATCAAAACACTATTCTAGAGTCTTCTAAACAAAAGTCAAGCTTTGGTCAACTCTTAGAACTTAAGCTTCCAACCTTGGGACTAATCCCGATTCATTCCAAAACCTCGCTGAAACAAAATCAACCA
The DNA here is from genome assembly GCF_001879085.1 of Nicotiana attenuata. Lineage (NCBI taxonomy): Eukaryota > Viridiplantae > Streptophyta > Magnoliopsida > Solanales > Solanaceae > Nicotiana > Nicotiana attenuata. Next base: position 47,020,576 of record NC_031999.1, read on the forward strand.
CGTTGACAAATCACGTAACCACAAATACACATAAGCAAGGCATCAAATAAAAGAAACGAGGCTAAAATAGTCAAAAGGACTGACCGGGTCATTAAATTCTCCCCTTCTTGAATAAATATTCGTCCTCGAACAAGTATATAGACATACCTGAAGTGCCAAAAAGGTGAGGATATCGGCTCCACATATCATGCTCGGTCTCCAAAGTCACATCCTCGACTTGTTGACCTCTCCACTGAACCTTCATCGATGCAATGTTCTTTGACCTTAAATTCTGGACCTGCTTGTCAAAAATAGCCACAAGCTCCTCTACATAGGTCAAATCCTTATCCAAGTATACTAAGATGAAGCCTAGCTCATGTGACGGATCACCATAATACTTCTGGAGCATGGAAACATGGAACACCAGGTGAACTCCAGATATGCTGGGTGGTAATGCAAGTCTCTAGGCCACGTTACTGATTCTCTCAAGAATCTCTAAAGGGCCAATATACTGAGGGCTCAACTTGCCCTTCTTCCTGAACCTCATCACACCCTTCATAGGTGATACTCTAAGAAAAACCCTCTCATCCACCATGAATGCCACATCACGAGTCCTTCGATCAGCATATCTCTTCTGCCTAGACTGCGCTATACGAAGCGCTCCTGAATCAACTTCACCTTCTCCAAAGAATCATAGACCAAGTTAGTGCCAAACAACCTAGCCTCCCAGGCTCAAACAAACCAAACGGAGAAAGACATCGCCTCCCATATAAGGCCTTATAAGGAGCCATTTAGATGCTCAACTGGTAACTCTTGTTGTAGGCAAACTCTGCTAGTGGTAGAAACTGATCCTATGAACCGCCGAAATCAATAACACAGGCACGTAATATGTCCTCCAATATCTGAATAGTGCGCTCTAACTGTTTGTCCGTCTGGGGATAAAATATCGTACTCATATCGACATGTGTGCCCAACTCTCGCGGCACATCTCCAAAAATATGATGTGAATTGCGTGCCTCAATCCAAGATAATTGACACTGGCACACCATGAAGCCAAAAAATCTTCCGAATATAAATGTGAGCCAGTTGCTCTGAAGGGCAGATAGTCATGACTGGAATGAAGTATTTAGACTTGGTTAGCCTTTCCACAATAACCCACACAACATCAAATCTCCTCAAAGTCCATGGATGTCCAACTACAAAATCCATCGTGATACGCTCCCACTTCCACTCGGGAATATCAATCCTATGAAGCAAAACAATCGGTCTCTGATGCTCGTACTTCACCTACTGACAGTTCAAACACCAAGAAAGATACTCAACAATATCCTTCTTCATCCTCCGCCACCAATAGTGTTGCCTCACGTCCTGGTACATCTTCACGTCACCCAAATGAATTAAATACCGCGAACTATGGGCCTCCTCAAGTATCCACTCACGCAACCCATCTACATTCGAAACACAAATCCAACACTGCATCCTCAATACCTATCATCCCCAATTATAACCTCATTGGCATCACCGTGTTGCACCATGTCCTTAAGGAAAAGTAAGTGGAAGACTGTTGGACTATGCAAGCAAGAACTCTGCTGGACTCCGAAATATCTAACCTCACAAACCGATTGGCCGAAGCCTAAACATCCAATGCTAATGGTCTATCTATAACTGGAATATAAGCAAGACTTTTGGAACCCGATCTTTAATTAAAATCAAAATGTCAACTCAAAAAGTAAATCCGGGCTTGCACCCTAGAACCAAACTAAACACAGTTTCCGAACACCCATTCCGATACGAGTCCAAACATATGGTTTTCATCCAATTCCAACCTCAAATCGACCCTCAAATCACCAAGTCTCACTCTCCAAAATCATAGTAAAAAATCCCTAAATTGCACCTTAAATTCTCATAAATTAGGTGTAATAATCTATGGTAATCAATATCGAACACCAAAAGTAAGTAAAGATCACTTACCCATTTAATTGTGAAGAAAAGCACTCTAAAATCGTCCCTAGCCGAGCTCCACAACTCCAAATATGGGAGAAATAACAAAACCCTTCTAATATAAAATTGCCCGGCAAAACCTCACTTGCGGTCTACTTAGTCGCACCTACGATGCCGCATCTACTGTAAAACAATCGCTGATGCGGAAATGACTAACTTCTCGTCTAGCCGCTTCTGTGGACCCCAAGCCACTTCTGCAGAAGAATTTACGCACCTGCGCACCATGGTCTGTATCTACGGACTTGCTCTTCCAGCCTCCTCCTTTACACCTGCAGCTTCGCATCTGCGGCCAAGCCCCCTGCAGATGCACAAACACCAGAAGCTCATAGTCTTCAGCAATGCCAAGAAATCCATAAATGGTCTAAACACAATCTGAAACAACCCCGGGGCCTCCGGGACCCTGTCCCATCATACCAACCAACCCTAAAATATAATAGAGACCTACTCGAGGCCTCAAATCACACCAAATGACATCAAAACCACAAATTGTACCTCAATTCAAGCCTAAGGAAACTAATGAACTTTTCAAATTCAAAACTTATGTCGAAGAAGCCTAAAAAACTTGTAATGACCTCAAACTTTACATGCAAGCCCTAAATGACACAACAGATCTATTCCAACTCCCGAAACCGATACCATCAAGGTCAACTCCCAGTCAAACCTAACAACCTTCCAAACCTTCAACTTTCCAACTTCCGCAAAAAGTACCATGTGAACCTACGGACCTCTAAATTCACATCCGGATATACGCCAGTCCAAAATCGCCATACGAATTTGTCGGAACCATCAAAATACTATTCTAGAGTCTTCTAAACAAAAGTCAAGCTTTGGTCAACTCTTAGAACTTAAGCTTCCAACCTTGGGACTAATCTCGATTAATTCCAAAACCTCGCTGAAACTAAACCAACCGCCTCGACAAATCACGTGACCACAAATACACATAAGTAAAGCATCAAATAGAAGAAACGAGGCTAAAATAGTCAAAAGGACTGACCGGGTCATTACATTCTCCCCTTCTTGAATAAATGTTCGTCCTCGAACAAGTATACAAACATACCTGAAGTGCCAAAAAGGTGAGCATATCGGCTCCACATATCATGCTCGGTCTCCCAAGTCACCTCCTCGAACTGTTGACCTCTCCACTGAACCTTCATCGATGCAATGTTCTTTGACCTCAAATTCTGGACCTGCCTGTCAAAAATAGCCACAAGCTCCTCTACATAGTTCAAATCCTTATCCAATTGTACTAAGATGAAACCTAGCTCATGTGACGGATCACCATAATACTTTTGGAGCATGGAAACATGGAACACCAGGTGAACTCCAGATATGCTGGGTGGTAATGCAAGTCTCTAGGCCACGTCACCGATTCTCTCAAGAATCTCTATAGGGCCAATATACTGAGGGCTCAACTTGCCCTTCTTCCTGAACCTCATCACACCCTTCATAGGCGATACTCTAAGCAAAACCCTCTCATTCACCATGAATTCCACATCACGAGCCCTTCGATCAGCATAACTCTTCTACCTAGACTGCGCTGTACAAAGCCGCTCCTGAATCAACTTCACTTTCTCCAAACCATCACTGACCAAGTTAGTGCCAAACAACCTAGCCTCCCAGGCTCAAACCAACCAAACGGAGAAAGACATCGCCTCCCATATAAGGACTTATAAGGAGCCATTTAGATGCTCAACTGGTAACTCTTGTTGTAGGCAAACTCTGCTAGTGGTAGAAACAGATCCTATGAACCGCCGAATTCAATAACACAGGCACGTAATATGTCTTCCAATATCTGAATAGTGCGCTCTGAATGTTTGTCAGTCTGGGGATAAAATGTCGTACTCATCTTGACATGTGTGCCCAACTCTCGCTGCACATCTCCAAAAATATGATGTGAATTGCGTGCCTCAATACAAGATAATTGACACTGCCACACCATGAAGCCGAAAAATGTCCCGAATATAAATGCGAGCCAGTTGCTCTGAAGCAAAGATAGTCATGACTGGAATAAAGTGTGTAGACTTGGTTAGCCTGTCCATAATAACCCACACAACATCAGATCTCCTCAAAGTCCATGGATGTCCAACTACAAAATCCATAGTGATACGCTCCCACTTCCACTCAGGAATATCAATCCTATGAAGCAAAACAGTCGGTCTCTGATGCTCGTACTTCACCTACTGACAGTTCAAACACCGAGAAAGATACTCAACAATATCCTTCTTCATCCTCCGCCACCAATAGTGTTGCCTCACGTCCTGGTACATCTTTGCGTCACCCAAATGAATTAAATACCGCGAACTATGGGCCTCCTCAAGTATCCACTCACGCAACCCATCTACATTCGAAACACGGATCCGACACTGCATCCTCAATACCCATCATCCCCAATTATAACCTCATTGGCATCACCGTGTTGCACCATGTCCTTAAGGAAAAGTAAGTGGAAGACTGTTGGACTATGCAAGCAAGAACTCTGCTGGACTCCGAAATATCTAACCTCACAAACCGATTGGCCGAAGCCTAAACATCTAATGCTAATGGTCTATCTATAACTGGAATATAAGCAAGACTCCCCATTCTCTCAAAGCCTTCCTACTCAAAGCATCGGCCACCTCATATGACACGCCATAAAAATAATGCCTCCAAATCTTCAGCGCGTGAACAATGGCTGCCAATTCCAAATCGTGCACTCGGTAGCTCTTCTCATGGGGCTTCAGCTGACACAAAGCAATCACTCTACCCTCCTACATCAACACACACCTGATGCCAATGCATGAAGCATCACAATAAACTATATAAGAACCCGATATTGAAGGCAAAACTTGAACCGAAGTTATAATCAAGGTGGTCTTGAGCTTCTGAAAGCTCTCCTCACACCCATAAGGCCACCTAAATGGGGCACCCTTATGGGTAAATCTAGTCAAAGGTGCTGCAATGGACGAGAAACCCTTCACGAAACGGTGATAATACCCAGCTAATCCAAGGAAACTCTGGATCTTAGTAGTAGAAGATGGCTTGGGCCAACTCTGAACTGCCTCAATCTTCTTCGGATCTACCTTAATCCGCTCATTGGACACCACGTAGCCCACGAATGCTACCAAATCAAGCCAAAACTCGCACTTAAAGAATTTAGCATATAGCTTCTTCTCCCTCAAGGCATGGAGCACGATGCCCAAGTGTTCCTCATGATCCTCTCGGCTACGAGAATACGCCAATATATCATAAATAAACAGGATGACGAAGGAATCAAGATATAGCTAGAACATGCTGTTCTTCAAGTGCATAAAGGCTTCTAGGGCATTGGTCAGCCCAAAAGACATCACCAAAAACTCATAGTGACCATAGCGAGTCCTGAAAGCCGTCTTTAGAATATCTAGAGCTCGGATCTTCAACTGATGGTACCCCGATCTCAAATCAATCTTCGAGAATACCTTTGCATCCTATAGATGATCAAAAAATCATTAATACACGATAGTGGGTACTTGTTCTTGACTGTAACCTTGTTCGACTTCCTGTAGTCAATACACATCCTCAGAGATCCGACTTTCTTCTTCACAAATAAAACTGGATTATCCCAAGGCGAGGCACTCGGCCTAATGAAACCCTTATCAAGAAACTCCTGAAGTTGTTGTTTTAATTCCTTCAGCTCCATTGATGCCATGTGATATGGTAGAATAGAGATGGGCTGAGTGCCCGACACCAAGTCAATACTGAAATCAATATCCCTATAGGGTGGCATGCCCAGTAGGTCTGGTAGAAACACGTCTGGAAACTCTCTCACTACCAGAATTGACTCAACAGTATGTGTATCAGCACTAACAACCCTCACACAGGTTAAATATGACAAGTACCCCTTCTCCACCATTCGTTGTGCCTTCAGAAAGGACCACCCTACTAGGAATATGATCACATGTACCTCTCCACTCCAACTGCGGAAAACCCGACATAGCCAATGTCATGGTCTTAGTGTGATAACCCAGGATAGCGTGATATGATGACAACCAGTCCATGCCCAAAATCACATCAAAATCCACTATATAAAAGGTCTACCCCAGTATCATAACCCCCGATAGTAGCCAAACACGACTGATAGACACGTTTACCACAATTGAATCGCCTATAGGTGTAGACACATAAACAGAAGTACCCAAAGAATCATGAAAAACGTTAAAATATGAAGCAAAATAGGATGACACATACGAATAAGTGGAATCCGGATCAAATAAAACTGATGCATCTCTATGATAGACTGGAATAATACCTGTGATGATAACATCTGATGCAACTGCCTTTGTCCCACTAGGGAAAAACATAACAACGGGACTAGCCTCCCCCTCTAGGACGGCCTCTACCTACCTATCCTCCACCCCTAGCTGGCTTTGCAGGCGGAGTATCAATCGGAGTAGAAATGATACCCTGAGAACCATGTGGAGGCCCACCCCTCCAAAATTGAGGAAAATCTCTTATAATGTGCCTAGTATTACCACACTTGAAGAAACCTCCATGCGGGAATGGCTGCTGGTACTGAGTCTGAACCGGTCGTCTAGAATAACCATTGTAGGAACTCTTTACAGGAGGTGCACTAAAAGATGGCTGGCCCACATGAGTACCCTAAAGTCCTTGACTAGCTAGTGTATCACGAAAAACCTAAAGTGCAGATTAAACTGGTCGATTGATAAAGCCTCTACCATGACAGATCTTACCCTAAGAGTAGGAGCCCCTTAATCCTCCAGAACCATGAGGCCTCTTAGCCTCCCTATCCTTCCTCTCCTGGCCTCGGATATGCTCTAACCTCCTAGCAAACTCCACAACCTGTTGGAATGGAGTATCAGTCTCCACTTCCAATGCCATCCTAAATCTGAGACTATGCTGAGTCCCTCAATAAATTTATGGACTCTCTCTGATTGTGAAAACTAAAGAAGGTGCATGAAGAGATAGCTAACTAAACCTCATGGCATACTCAGACACGGTCAAAGTCCCCTAATGCAGCTGCTTGAACTCTGTGCGCAACGCATACCTGAGGGTCTGTGAAACAAACTCCCTTAGAAATAGATCAAAAAACTAAGCCCAAGTGACTAGCACTGCAATAGCGCCCTACTTTCCTCATACGCCTACCACCATCTATATGCCGACCCGCTAGCTGAAAAGTTGTACGGTCAACCTTACTCACCTCAACTATGCCCATGGTGAGCAGAATACAGTGACACTGATCCAGAAAACCATGTGCATCCTCATAAGTTGCGCCACCGAAATTAGGAGGATCATACTTCTTGAACCTCTCTAACCTCTTATACTCCTCATATGACGCTGCTGGTCTGACCTCAAGCTAAACCGCAATCACGGGCTATGCCGGCATAATACCCAAAGCCTGATCAACATGGACCCGCTACTCTAGAGTATGGGCGGCGGGAGTATGAGCTCTTCCCCCAACCTAAGAAGTAGTTGGTGCAACTGGGATCAATCCCGCCTAAGACAAGGTACCAAACATGCTCAGGAAATGTGCGAGAGTCTCTTGGAGTCCAGGGGTAGCAACAAGCATCTTAGGTACCTGCTCCCCAACCGGAGATACTGGTGGCTCCTCCGCTGCTTCTCTAGCAGATGCTCTATCTATAGTACGTGCCCCTCCTCTGCCTCTACCTCTGCCTCGGACCCGGCCTTTTTTACGGCTCTACAAGGGGGCGCGGGTGTCTACTCATCTGATCTGGTAGTGCGTGTGCTCACCATCTTTGAGAGAATAGAAATACAAAAGCTCAAGCTCCGAAATCAATAAATCCACATGAAAAGGAATGAAAGAAGTGAAATTTTCTAATAGTCTCGTAGCCTCTCGGAGATAAGTACAGACGTCTCCATACCAATCCGCATGAATCTACTAAAATTTCTCGTGACTCGTAGAACCTAGAGCTCTGATGCCAACTTATCACGACCCAAAATCCTCCATAGGAGCCGTGATGGCACCTAGTTTCTAAAACTAGGTAAGCCTAACCCTTAACATCTATTTAAAATAGTAAAACATGATATAACGTAACGGAGTTTAATATAAATGCGAAAAAAGAGTAATACAGGTCACAACGGCAATACTCAACAAAACTCCCCAAATCCAGGTAATACATAGTCACGAGCTCTTTTTGAATACAAGGGAATATCTCTTAATTCAGTACTGTTTAAAATACATAAACAATATAAATGAAACAAGATGGTGACTCCTAAGTCTGCGGTCGGATCATGCAGGGATACCTTAAACTCTCCGGTGTACCAAAAACCTCACTATTGCTCAGCTCGATCTGAAGTACCTAGATCGGTAAAAAAAAATATGCAGAAGCGTAGTATGAGTGCACCACAATCGGTACCCACTAAGTATCAAGACTAACCTCGGTGGAGTAGTGTCGAGTTTCAAGTCATTTGATACTCACTAGACAATAACCCGTGCAATGAATATATCAAAGAATACTGATAATTGAAATATAATTGAAAACAATAATTGTAATCCCTTTAGAACATGTAGTAACAACTCAGCGTAGTAAAACCCATCTTTGATCAAGAAACATCAAATAGAGGTAAGGCATGTGACAAAATGTAAAAGACGGCCATTAACTCAAGTAAATGCAAAATGTAAGCTTTCAGATTCAATTATGAGAATAGANCCTTGAGCGGATCCCACGTTCCCCAAGACGTTGGTACTCTAAACTAGAAAAGTAAATGCTTGAGCTTGAGAAGCTTCTGGTCCAGTAGGTCCGTAAAATTCACTAGGATAAGCGGTATTATTGAACCAGACAAAACAACAAGCAATGAAACCAAAACGACTAAAGCCCCTAAACTATAAGATAAGTAAGCCTCTCCAGACCATACAAGTGCGCGTCGAGCCCATGCGAAGGGTTTGGTTAAGATATGCCAGATTCCACCAAGTATACAAATGGAACCTAACCATACATGTCCTCCGATTATATCTTCTAAATCGTCCACACTAACAATCCATCCTTCCCCTCCAAAAGGGGATTTTAGTAAATAACCAAATATGATACTCGGGCTAAGGGTCAAGTTGGTAATTTTTCTTACATCTCCCCCTCCCGGAGCCCAGGTATCATATACGCCCCCAAAATAAAGAGCCTTGAATACTAGAAGAAAAGCACCTAGACCTAACAAGAATACATAGTCACGAGCTCTTTTTGAATACAAGGGAATATCTCTTAATTCAGTACTGTTTAAAATACATAAACAATATAAATGAAACAAGATGGTGACTCCTAAGTCTGCGGTCGGATCATGCAGGGATACCTTAAACTCTCCGGTGTACCAAAAACCTCACTATTGCTCAGCTCGATCTGAAGTACCTAGATCGGTAAAAAAAAATATGCAGAAGCGTAGTATGAGTGCACCACAATCGGTACCCACTAAGTATCAAGACTAACCTCGGTGGAGTAGTGTCGAGTTTCAAGTCATTTGATACTCACTAGACAATAACCCGTGCAATGAATATATCAAAGAATACTGATAATTGAAATATAATTGAAAACAATAATTGTAATCCCTTTAGAACATGTAGTAACAACTCAGCGTAGTAAAACCCATCTTTGATCAAGAAACATCAAATAGAGGTAAGGCATGTGACAAAATGTAAAAGACGGCCATTAACTCAAGTAAATGCAAAATGTAAGCTTTCAGATTCAATTATGAGAATAGAATATTAACACCGTCTCAACATAATCACAACACCAAGACCCGAAATATTACATAACATCATCAAAATGCCACCCTTATTATGCCGCATGTGCATATATCAATGGTATGCCACTCTTATTTTGCCAATGCACATATAGCCACCCTTCTTTTGCCATGTGGGCAATCCCAGATAATGCGACCCTTATTTCACCCCACGCGCACAACAATAGACACAATCACACATCAAAAAACCTCAGGCTGACACCCCAATCAATCCGCTCAGTATGTCTACCAGTGCCAGGTACCAGAAAAATAATAATGCCAAGTGTCACAATATCACAACAATGGTACCAAATTTTCCTCAAAGTATAAGTTCACAACTTTCAACAACCGTGCACGACGACATAACAAATAATCACAGATGTGGAGAGGGGTTCAATAAACAAAGCATGACTATGGCTAAGTGAAAGAAATGATCATGATCAAATAGTCATAAAGTGATATCACAAGTTTCATATAAAGTTCATTATCAAATTAAGGCATATTAATAGCCTACAGTCTATTCTGGTCAAAACCACACATAGTACCTGTATACACGCTCGTCACATCATGTACACATCTCTTATCACATCATAGAAATCAACAATTAGGATTAGAACCTAAGAGGTATTTCCCCCACACAAGGTTAGGCAAGATACTTACCTAAAATGAACCAAATCAATACTCAAAAAAGTCCTTTCCCGTGTAAATCAACCTCCATACGGCTCGAATCTAGCCAACATAATTTAATATAATAAATAAAAGTCATAGGAAACGATTCTGAATAATAAAGATTCAATCTTTAATTAAAAGGTCAACTCAAAAATTCAACCCCCAACATGCACCCCGGAACCCGACCAAACTCATAAATTCTTAACACACATTCCAACCTGAAATCGACCCTCAAATCACTAACTCTCACTATCAAAAATCATAGAAAAAAATCCCCAAATTTCACCTTAAATTTTCATAAATTAGGTATAATAATCTATGGGCAATCAATATCTAACATCAAAAGTGAGTGAAGATCACTTACCCCTTCAATTGTGAAGAAAAGCACTCCAAAGTCATTCTTAGCCGAGCTCCACAACTCCAAATGTGGGAGGAAAAAAAAAACCCTTCTAATATAAAACTACCCAACAAAACCGCACTTGAAGTCTACATAGTCGTACCTGCGATGCCGCAACAGCAGAAAAACCATCGCATATGCGAAAATGACTAACTTCCCGACTAGCTGCTTTTACGAGCCCCAAGCCGCTTCTCCGGAAAAACCTACGCACCTGCGCATGCGCACCTTTGCACCATGGTCCACTTATCCGGACTTTCTATGCCAGCCTCCTCCTTCGCACCTGCGCTCAAATGGCCGCACTTGCAGCAACGCATCTGCGGCCAAGCCCCCTGAAGACGCAAAAACACTAGAAGCTCACAGTCTTCAGCAATGCCAACAAATCCAAAAATGGTCCAAACTCAATCCGAAACAACCCCGGGGCCTCCAGGACCCTGTCCCATCATTCCAACCAATCCTAAAACATAATATGGACATACTTGAAGCCTAAAATCACACCAAACAATATCAAAAACACAAATCGTACCTCAATTCAAGCCTAAGGAAACTAATGAACTTTCCAAATTCAAAACTTATGCCGAACAAGCCTAAAGAACTCGTAGTGACCTCAAATTTTGCGTGCAAATCCCAAATAATACAATAGACCTGTTTCAACTCCTGGAACCAAAATATGAACCCTATACAATCAAAGACAACTCCCGATGAAACCTATTAACCTTCCAAACCTTCAACTTTTAAACTTTCGCCAAAAAAACCATGTGAGCCTAAGGACCTCCAAATCCACATACTGACATACACCTATGTCCAAAATCAGCATACAAAGCTATCGAAACCATCAAAACTCTATTCCGGAGTCGTCTACACAAAGTCAAACTTCGGTCAACTCTTAGAACTTAAGCTTCCAACCTTGGGACTAAGTTTCACAATTCACTCTAAAGCCTTCCAAAACCAAACAACCAAAACGGCAATTCATGTAATCACAAATACATATAAGCAAGGCATTAAATAGGGTCAACGAGGCCAAAATACTCAAAACGACTAGTCGGATCGTTACAACTCAAAATCTAAAGCGTCTCCGTATTGATAAGGTGAGTACACTTCAAGGGAATTTAAGGAGTATTTTCGAGCCATAGGACCAGACATGAAAAGACAGTTTCTGGAAACCCACAACATAATAGTAGCTGAGAGGATGAATCGCACTATTGTTGAGAAGGTGAGAAGCATGCTCAAATGGCTGAATTATCTAAGTTATTCTAGGGTGATATAGTACAGATAGCCCGTTTACCTGATCAATCGTAGTCCCTAAGTTCCATTGAAGTTTGATCCTAGAGAGAGTTTAGACCAACAAGGAGGTGTCCTACTCGCATTTTAAGGCGTTCGGTTGCAAAGCTTTTGCATATGTACCAAAAGAGTAGATAACAAAGTTGGATGGTAAATTTGTTCCCTGAATGTTCATTGGATATGGAGATAAAGAGTTTGGGTATAGATTCTGAGATCTGATAAAAAAGAAGGTCATCAAAAATAGAGATATAATCTTTTGAGAATATAAAGTTAGAAGTGCTGATGATCTATCAGAGAAGGTCAAGAAAGAGAATGGTATAGTCTGTAACATTATTACCATTCCTTCAATTTCTGACGATCCCACAAGTACAGAAAGTACGAACGACGAGGTTTTCAAGCAGGGCGAGGAACCTGATGAGACTTTGAGCAAGGCAAGAAACTTAATAATTATGTCGAGCAAGTGGAATACCTTACTCAGGAAGAAAATAACAATCTAAACCTTTGAGGAGATTAGAAAGGCAAAAGGTACAGTCATCCAAGTACCCTTCCTCAGAGTATATCCTTATTTGTGATGAAGAGGAGTCAATAATTCTTAAGGAGGTGTTATCCCATCCAAAATAGGACCAATAAATGAAAGTCATGCAAGAAGAGAAGGAATCTCTACAGGAAAATGGGACGTACAAGCTGGTCGAACTTCTAAATGGTAATGAATTGCTCAAGTGCAAGTGAGTCTTTAAACTCAAGAAAGATGGAAACGACAAGCTGGTCAGGTACAAAACTCGATTCATGGTAAAAGGTTTTAAGTAGAAGAGATGTATTGATTTTAAGAAAAATAAAATTATCAAAATAACTTCTACTTTTGAGCTTAGCAACTAGCCTAGATCTTGATGTGGAGCAGTTGGCTGTGAAAACTATATTTCTTCGTGGAGACTTGGAAGATGAGATTTATATGGAGCATCCAGAAGGATTTGAAGTAGCTAAAAAAATAGATTGATGTGCAAATTGAATAAGAATCCCTATGGATTGAAGCAGGCACAAAAGCAGTGGTACATGAAGTATGACTCATTCATAAAAAGTCAAACGTACACAAAGACCTTTTCAAATCCATGTGTATACTTCAAAGGATTTTTTGACAAAAACTTTATTATTTTATTGTTGTATATGGATGACATATTGATTGTAGGATACAACAAAGAGTTGATTGCAAGTTTAAAAGAGATTTGTCTAAATCATTTGACATGAAAGACTTGGGCCTAGCACAACAAATTTTAGGGATGAAGATTATTGGGAACAAACAAGCAGAAAGTTGTCGCCATAGCAGGAGATGTACATTAAATGTGTACTAGAATGCTTCAACATGAAGAGTGTTAAGTCTATTAGTTCACTTCTTGCTAGTCATCTATAAAAGAGCAAGAAGATGTACCTTACAACAAAGCAAGATAAAGAGAGCACGGCCAGAGTTCCTTATTCTTCAGCGGTTGAAAGCCTAATGTATGCAATGGTATGCTTTAGATTTGTTATTGCTCATGCAGTTGGTGTTGTTAGAAAGTTCCTTGAAAATTTTGAAAAAGAACATCGAGAAGCAGTCAAGTCGATACGCAGGTAGCTGAGAGGTAATACGGTAGCCTGCTTGAATTTTGGAGGATCTAACCCAACCTTGAAGGGTTACACAGATGCTTATATGGCTGGTGATCTTGATAACAAAAATCTATATTGATACCTATTCATATTTTTAGGGGGAGCTATACCATGATAGTCGAAAATGCAGAATTATTTCGCACTCTATATAACTTAAGCAAAGTATATTGCTGCTATTGAAGTTGTCAAAGAGATGATATGGTTGAAGCGATTCTTTCAAGATCTTGGATTTCATTAGAAGGAGGATGTCGTCTAGTGTGACAGTCAAAGTGCAATCGATTTGAGCAAGAAGGTCATGTACCATGTAAGAAATAAGCATATCAACATACGTTATCACTGGATTTGAGAAAAGATAGAGGACGGATCTATGCAGGTTTAAGAAGATCCTTACAAGTGAGAATCCTTTAGATATGCCGTCCAAGATGGTACCAAGAAATAAATTTGAGTTGTACAAAGAACTTGTCGGCAAACACTCAAACTAGAAACAGGTACGACCTCCTTCAGGTGAATGGGGCTGGATGAGAATATTTGTAGGGTACATTCCATATAATATAGGCATGTGAATAAAATAGGATTGAGCCTATTGGCCAAAGACTTGGATTTCATTCTTGGGGGAAATGAAAGAAGTTTGTGTTGGAGGATTTTTGGGCTTTTCTCTTGTGCTTTAATTTTGATCTTGGAGACCAAATAATGTTTCATTTTGTTCATTTCCAAACATTAAGAGCAAAAAAAGTGTAAAGTATCACAGACGGGGTGTGAGGAAATAGTCTGTGAGAAAGATAGAGAGTGTAAACGATATTATAGTAAGGTGGAAATATAAAACTAGGGTTATTTCTTTGAGACGTGGAAGTGAGGCTGGATTCACAAGCCATCCCCAAGAAAGGGAGCTTTAATAAGCTCTAGTTTATAATTTCAAGTAATAGAGAGATAGACGATGATGTCACACTACGGGTTGGAGTTGGGTGGATGAAATAAAGGCTCGCTTCTGGGGTTATGTGTGATAAGAAAGTGCCACCAAGACTTAAGGTTAGTTTTACAGAATGGTGGTTAGATCGACTGTCTTGTATATGGGGGAGTGTTTTCCTGTTTAGAATACTCATGTCCAAAAGATGAAAGTAGCAAAAATGAGGATGCTGAGATAGATGTATGGACATACCAGGAGAGATAAGATTAGGAATGAAGATATCTGAGACAAGGTGGGAGTGGCCCATGTGGAGGATAAGATGAGGGAAGCAAGGTTGAGATGGTATGGGCATGTGAAGAGGATGTGCATAGATGTCCCTGTGAGGAGGTGTGAGAGTTTTGCTATGGTGGGGCTTAGGAGATGTAGAGGTTGGACTAAGAAGTATTGGGGAGAGGTGATTAGGCATGACATGACGCAATTTCATCTTACTGACGAAACGACCCTTGATAGGAGGGTGTGGAGGTTGGGAATTAGAATAGAAGGTTAGTATATAGCTGGGAGTGTCTCCTTTGCATGCCGGTAGTATTAGTATTAGTCTCGTACTTTCGTAACTTCTTATCCGTAGATTTCTTTTACTATATTTCGGTTCTTTTGCTTCGATTATTATATCATTTTGCCACATATCACCTTATCTTGTTGTTTTTCCTACTTGCTATGTATGCTTCTTTTTCACTTTTACTTTGAGTCGGGGTCTATCAGAAACAATCTCTCTACCTTCACAAGGTAGAGGTAAGGTCTGCGTACATTCTACGCTCCCCAGACCCCACTTTATGGGATTATACCGGGTTTGCTGGTGTTGGTGTTGGTTATTTCTTTGAGTGTTATAGTAGTCTTTATGGGATTATTTCTTTGCTGGTGTTGGTGTTGTTATTTCTTTTAGTGTCAGGTCCTCTTTTATTCATGTTGAGTACCATATCTTGATGGTACGTTAGTATTCCGCTTCTATACCGTAAATATTATTTTCGTGGGTCCTTTATTGGAAATAACTAATGTTTTGAAGCTTTAGTAATGTGTGTTCTTTGTACAATTCGTTGCCTATTCATGCCTAATTATTTATACGTTCCGTGGTCATTCGTACCTAGGCTCATCATCAAGAAGGAAAAGAACTTAACTTGATCAGCTAATTAGGCAATGTTGACCTTGACGATTCAGATTTTCTTTCTCTATTGGACTAGCTATTCGACTAATCTATGTGAAATTTTAGTGTTAACAACTATACCTAGTAAGTTGACACTTGATAGATCCAGTCTACCAAAACTTCACCCGTGACCAACCACAACTGCTAATGTAATGCGCCACAGCTAGCTCACCCATGAAGCTTATTTATGACTGAAACCAGCTCAATCGCAGACCATTCCTCAGCATAGTTTTTGTGGAAAAAAGACCTGCTTATGCTTCATTACTTCACACTTTACCATCTTCTTCTATTTCTGCTACCCAACAACCCCTGCAGTCCTTACAAAAATTGATTTGGTTGCCAAATTTTCTCACATTCTACTATGCAAAGTTTTTCCAATTCAGTTAGGCTTAAAAGGACAATGCACAATCGGATTTCTTAATCTTCTTCATTTGTTAGATTGTTTAACATTACCCAAAGACTTTGTCTCGGTATAGTCTAGGCCAGTATATCACATCAAATTTGAAGGAGAATTATATCAACTCAGAATTAATCGTTCATTGGATTCCATGGTTCAATCGGGCGAAATGGCTTTATACGTCAACATGCACAAGATTATTTTAGGATCTATTTGTAGATTGTAGGCAGTGAAGTATGTATCGAGAAAATAGAAGGTTTATTTTTCTTGTTCTCTTTACTTCTTTTCTTTCTATAAACATAGAAAAGAACTTTGCATATGTGAGCTTTGCAGTAATCATCCTGATAGCAAGAGTATATGCAAATAGATCATCATTATTTCTTGTCAGAACATTATATTACTATAATAGTTCTAAAGGTTTATACTATTAACTTGTAACAACTCAGCCGGTCATTTTTGAGTATTTAGCCTTGTTTTCCCTATTTGATGCTTTACGCATGTGTATTTGTTGTTACATGATTTGCGGGGATGGTTGGATAGGTATCGAGAAGGTTTTGGATTGATTTGGCCTTGGTTGGAGGCTAAAGTTGTAAGAGTTGACCGAAATTTGACTTTTATCTAGATGACTCCTGAATGGTGTTTTGGAGGTTCCTATGTTGATTTGGTTCTATTTGGCGAAAGTTGGAAAGTTGAAGGTTTGGAAGGTTGATTGATTTGACCGAGAGTTAAGTTTTATGATATCAAGTTCAGATTATGGTTCCGGGAGCTGGAATAGGTCCATTGTGTCATTTGAGACTTGCATGCAAAATTTGAAGTCATTCCAAATTGTTTAGGCATGTTCGGCGTAAGTTTTGAATTTGAAAGTTTGGATTAGTTCCTTAGGCTTGAATTGAGGTGCGATTCATGGTCTTGATGTTGTTTTGTGTAACTTGAGGCCTCATAAGTTTGTGTTATGTTTTGGGATTGGTTGGTGTGATTGGATAGGGTCTCGGGGGGCTCGGGTGAGTTTTGGATGGGTTTCTGATCTTTTTCCCTTGTTTTGGACTACTAATTTGTTGATGTCTAGTTTCTTTCATCGCGATCGCGGAGAGAATTTGGTGTCGGGCGAGGTTTGTTCTTCGTGTTCGCGTAGGAGAGATTGCGTTCACGGAGCTTGAGAGGTAGTGTCCTTCACAATCGCAAAGGGAGATAGCGTTCGCGTAGAGGAAGGCCGGTTGGGGGTGATGGCACGCATTTGTTCTTCGCGATCGCATGTATGAGAACACGTTCACGTAGGCCCAGCAGGTCGAGCACCGTGTTTGCGAGGGTGTCCTCGTGTTCGCGTAGATGGGTTAGCAGCTGGGCGGAGATTTTGCCTTCGCGACTACGATGTAGGTCTCGCAATTGCGATGTGTATACATGGGCAGATCATTTAAGTACTCTATTTCGAGGGTTTTGGTTTTTTTTAATCACATTTTGAATTGTAGAGTTCGGATTTGGGCGATTTTGGAGGGAATTTTCATAATTTGGATTGGGGTAAAGACTTTTTACTCGGATTTGTTTATTATTCATCATTCCAACCTTGATTTTAGCGATTGAGTGATAAATGTAAGTGAAGAAATTGGGAATCTTAGTAAAAACTTTTCTAAAGTAAAAATTTATGATTTGAAGGTCGATTTGAGGTCGGAATTGGATAAATCACATATATTTGAGATCGTATTGGAATGTGTGTTCAGAATTTTTGAGTTTGGTCGGGTTACGGGGTGCAAGCCCGGAGTTGACTTTTTGAGTTGACTTTACATAATTAAACAAAGATATTAGCCTTATCGTTTGAGCTTGTTTCCTTTGGCCTTTATTGATATTATTAAGTTGTTTTGGTTAGATTTGAACCGTCCAGAGGTTGATTCACGCGGGAAGGGCTTCTTAGAGTATTGACTTAGCTTGTTTGAGATAAGTATCTTTGCCTAACTTTGTGTGGGAGAATTTTCCCTTAATATTTGGTCTAATTTGCATTACTTGTGCTATGTGAAACGACATGCACACAAGGTGACGCATGGGTACACGAGCGTATGTATGGTAATTGTCCGAATTAGACCCTAGGCTATTAATATGCCTTGAATTGGGGTTGTTTGTTATATGAAATATGTTTTATTATCGTTCATTCCCCGTACCCTTATGTTATTGTTATGATTCTTGTACACATTGTTGTGGAGCCGTGGACTATATCTTATTATAACTTCGGTATTATTGTTGTGGTGATGTTGTGGCACATGTCTACGTGTGGGTGATTGTATTTATGTGGAGTATAAGGGTGGCGAGATGTGCATACGGTGAAATAAGGGTGGTGTTCATTGATGCACATGCGGCGAGATAAAGGGGGCTTATGCGCGTGTTGCAATGAAGGGAAATACTTCATTGTGATGCGCACGCATCGAGATAAAGGAGCTTATGCCCGTCTAGCTATATAAGGGAAAATATTTTATTGTGAACCTCACGCGGAGTCATAAGGGTGGGTTGTTGATTATGTTATGTGGTTTTTCGGGGTTATTCTTGATGTTACTCTTGTGTTGGAAGATGATCTGAACATATCTTTGTTTGCATTAAATGATTTCACTTTGTGTTTTACGAGTTGTTGGTTAATTTGTCGTGCTATCACATGTCTTATTCTTTGATGATATTTATTTTGTTATGTTTTTTTCTGTAAGTTTTATATTGATATTCTGCACAGGTTATTTGACTAGTGAGTGTCTTGACTTGGACCTCGTCACTACTCCACCGAGGTTAGTCTTGATACTTACATGGTACCGATTATGGTGTACTCGTACTATGCTTCTGCATATTTTTGTGCAGATCCTGGTACCTCGGATCGTGGTGGTCGCTAGAGAGTCGAGCCAGAGCTGTGGAGACTTCAAGGTATACCTATTGTCCCGCTCGCAGGACTCGGAGCCACCCTCTTTAGTTGCTTTATTATTATTTATGTATTCCAAATAGTGATGTACCCTTTGAGACTTATTATGTACTTCTTGTAGCGCTTATGACTCAGTATTACCGGCTTTTTGGATGTGTGTCTATTGTATTCACTTTACGGCTATGTTATGGCATTTTCCAGATTTTTTTAATAGTTAAGTTGCTTTATTCTATTTGATCTCATCATGTGTTAGCCTTACCAAGTCTTAGAGGCTTGGTGCCATGACAATCCTTAAGGTGGGATTTTGGGTCGTGACAAGTTGGTATCAGAGCTTTAGGTTCATAGGTTTTACGAGTCATAAGCAAGTTTAGTATAGTCTTGCGGATCGGTACGGAGACATATGTACTTATCTTCGAGAGTCGAAGTAACTATTAGAAAATTCCACCTCTTTCATTCCTTATTATGTAGATTTATTGATTTTGAAGTTTAAGACTGTCTTTCTATTCTCTCACAGATGGTGAGGACACGAGCTTCAGTTGCTGATGATGTTGTCCCCAAGGCTAGTGTTTTTAGGGGCCAGGGCAGAGGTAGAGGCCGAGATGGTGCAAGTGTTATAGCTAGAGCACCTGCCAGAGCAGCAGCTGAGGAGCCACTAGTAGCTCCGGATGGGGAGCAGGTACCCGAGGCGCCTGTTGCTACCCCTAGACTTTAGGAGACTTTTGAATATTTTCTAAGCATGTTTGGTACCTTGGATCAGGTAGGGTTGATCCTAGTTGCACCAGTTACTTCTCAGGCCGGAGGAGGAGCTTAGACTCCCAACGCTCGTACTCTAGAGCAACGGGCTCATATTGATCAGGCTCCAGGTGCTATACCGGTGCAGCTCGTGATTGCAGTTCAGCCCGAGGTTAGGCTTGTGGAATCATAAGAGGAGCAGAAGAGGTTCATGAAGTATCATCCTCCTACTTTCAGTGGCGCAACTTCTGACGATGCATAGGGTTTTGTAGACCAGTGTCACCCTATTTTGCGCATTATGGGCATAGTGGATTTGAGCGGGGTCAACCTTACTACTTTCCAACTGACGGGGCCGGCATATAGATGGTGGAAGACTTATTAGGAGGGCAGGCCAACTGACCCAACGCCACTTACTTGGGCTCAATTCACTGACCTCTTTTTGAGGGAGTTCAATCCGCAGATCCTTAGGGATGCGTTGCACACTAAGTTCCAGTAGTTGCGCTAGGGGACTATGACTGTGTTCGAGTATTCTATGAGGTTTGCTGAGTTATCTCATCATGCACCTACTTTGGTCTCTAATGTTAGGGAGAGAGTTCGCCGATTAATTGAGGTACTCGGTTATGATCTCAGATTTGGGATGGCACGGGAGTTGGAGACTGATACTCTATTTCATCAGGTTGTGGAGATCGCTACGAGGTTGGAGTGTATCCACGACTAGGAGAGAGGGGATAGGGAGTCCAAGAGGCCTCGAGATTTTGGAGGGTTTAGTGGTTCCCGCTCTACAATTTCAGCTCGTCATGCCAGAGGTTATATCAGTCGATCAGTTCAATCTGCACTTCAGGTTACCCACAGTGCTCCAGGTGTTGAGGGACCTCAGAGTACTCATTTTGGATAGCCATCTTCCAGTGCACCTCCTGCACGAGGTTCCTACAGCGGCTATTCTAGTCATCAGGGTCAGACTCAGTACCAGTAGCCACACCCGCAGAGATGTTATTTTGAGTGTGGTGATACTAGACATATAGTGAGGGATTGTCCCAGACTTAGGATGGGTGGACCTCTACATGGTAGTCAAGCTATGGTTTCTACTCTAGTTGTTACTCTACCTGCACAGCCAGCTAAGGGTGGAGGACAAGCGAGTAGAGGGCATCCTAGAGAGGGAGGTCAGGCCTATTGTTATGCATTCCTCGGTAGGGCTGAGGCAGTTGTATCAGATGCTGTCATTATAGGTATTGTTATGATTTTCCATAGAGATGCATAAGTTTTATTTGATCCGAGTTCCACTTATTCGTATGTGTCATCATATTTTGCTTCATATTTGAATATGTCTCGTGGTTCTTGGAGTACTCTTGTTTATGTGTCTACACCCGTCGTAGATTCTATTATGGTAGACCGGGTCTATCGTTCTTGTTTGGTCACGATTGAGGGCTATGAGACTAGGGTTAACATTCTGTTACTCAATATGGTGGATTTTGATGTGATTTTGGGCATGGATTAGTTGTCATCATATCACACTAAGTCCGTGATGTTCGCGATGATAGGGTTGCTGAGGTTGGAGTGGTGAGGTTCATTGGGTCATGATCTTAATAGGGTGGTGTCTTTTCTGAAGGCGCAACGGATGATTGAGAAAGGGTGATTGGCATACTTATCCATTGTGAGGGATGTTAGTGGTAATACTCCTACCGTTGAGACGGTTTAGGTAGTGAGAGAATTTCCAGATCTGTTTTCAGCAAATCTACCGGGCATACCACCCGATAGGGATATTAATTTTGGTATTGACTTGGTACCGGGCACTCAGCCCAATATATTCCACCATATCGCATGGCTCCAGTAAAGTTGAAGGAATTTTAGGAACAGCTTCAACAGTTGCTAGATAAAGGTTTCATCAGATTGGGTGTTTTACCTTAGGGTGCTCCAATTCTATTTATGAAGAAGAAAGACGGATCTATGAGGATGTGTATTGACTATAGGCAGCTGGACAAGGTTGTTATCAAGAAAAAGTACCCACTATCATGTATTGATAATTGATTTGATCACTTTCAGGATACTAGGGTATTCTCAAATATTGATTTGAGATTGGGGTACCATCAGCTGAAGAGTCGGGCTTCAGATATTCGGAAGACGACTTCAAGACTCGCTATGGTCACTATGAGTTTTTGGTGATGTCTTTTGGGCTGACCAATGCCCCAGCAACTTTTATGCACTTGATGTACAATGTATTCCAGCCCTATGTTAATTCCTTCCTCATCGTGTTCATTAATGATATATTGGTGTATTCTCGCAGCCGAGAGGATTAGGAGCAATATTTGAGGATCCTGCTCTAGTCCTTGAGGAAAAAGAAGTTATATGCTAAATTTTCCAAATGCGAGTTTTGGTTAGACTCGGTGGCATTCTTGGGCCACATGGTGTCAAGTGAAGGGATTAAGGTGGATCCGAACAAGATTGAGATAGTTCAGAGTTGGCCTAGACCTTCTACTGCTAGATACAAAGTTTTCTATGTTTGGCTGGATATTTTTGCCGTTTCGTGGAGGGCTTTTTATCCATAGTAGTACCTTTGACTAGATTAACTCATAAGGGTGCCCCACTCAGGTGGTCTGACGAGTGTGGGGAGAGATTTTAGAAGATCAAGACTGCCTTGACTACATCTTAAGTTCTTATTTCTCCTTCACCATCGGGTTCTTATACAATATATTGTGATGTTTCACGAATTGGCATTGGGTGTGTGTTGATGCAGGAGGATAGAGTGATTGCTTATGTTTCGCGTCTGTTGAAGCCCCATGAGAAGAACTACCCAGTGCACGACTTGGAGTTAGCAGCCATTGTTTATGCGCTTAAGATTTGGAGGCACTATCTTTACGACGTGTCTTGTGAGGTGTTCACGGATCACAGAACTATTCAACACTTATTAAAACAAAAGGATCTAAACTTGAGGCAACGGAGGTGGTTAGATATACTAAAGGACTATGATATCACTATTCGTTATCATCCCGAGAGCGCCAATGTGGTGGCCGACGCTTTGAGTAGGAAGGCTAAGAGTATATGGAGTATTCCTTTTGTTCTGGTTAGGGAGAGACCGTTAGCTTTGGATGTTTAGGCTTTGGCAAGCAGGTACGTGAGGTTGGATGTTTCAGAGCGTTTCATGGTCTTCTTTATTTGAGCGGATCAAGGCACGTCAGTATGATGATACCCACTTTCTTGTCCTTAAGGACACGGTGTAGCACAATGATGCCAAGGAGGTGACTATTGGTGATGATGGGGTATTGAGACTTCAAGACCGGATTTGTGTGCCCAATGTGGATGGGCTAGAGGAGCTAATTATTTAGGAGGCCCATCATTTGCGGTATTTCCTTCATCCGGACGCCGTGAAGATGTACCATGATTTGAAGCAACACTACTGGTGGAGACAGAGTGAAGAAAGATATTGTGGAGTATATTGGCTCGGTGTTTGAACTGTCAGCAGGTTAAGTAGGAGCATCAGAGACTGGGTGATTTGCTTCACAGGCTTGATATTACGGATTGGAAGTGAGAGCGTATCACTATGGATTTTGTAGTTGGACTTCCATGGACCTTGAGGAGATTCGACGTTGTGTGGGTCATAATGGACAGACTGACCAAGTCAGCACACTTCGTATCAGTCATGACTACCTACTCTTCAAAGCAACTGACTCGGATTTATCTTCATGAGATTGTTCGTCTTCATGGTGTTCCAGTGTCTATTACATTGGATCAAGGCACGCAGTTCATAATGCATTTTTGGAGAGCTGTGCAGCGAGAGTTGGCACACAGGTCGAGCTGAGTACAGCATTTCATTCACAAATGGACGAATAGTTCGAGTACACTATTCGGATTTTGGAGAAGATGTTACGTGTTTGTGTCATTGATCTTGGGGGCTATTGGGATCAGTGTCTATTGCTAGCAGATTTCACCTACAACAACAGCTATCAGTCGCGCATCCATATAGCCCATACAAGGCCTTATATGGGAGGCAATGTCGTTCTTCGATTGGTTGGTTTGAGCCGGGAGAGGCTAGGTTGTTGGGCACCGATTTAATCCGTGATGCCTTAGAGAAGGTGAAGTTGACTCAAGATGTTTTGTATAGCGCAGTCCAGGCAAAAGAGTTATGATGATATGAGGTGTCACGGTCCAAAATCCCACCTTAAGGATCGTGATGACACCTAGTCTCTAAAACTAGGTAAGCCAATCACCAACAATAGTTAAACCAATAAAACATGATATTATGAAGCAGAGTTTAATATAAATGCGAAAGTAAAGGTGTTACAAGATAACACGGCGATAATCACAACAAATCCCCAAGACTGGGTAGTATAGAGTCACGAACTCTAACTGAATACATAGAAATAACTCAAAATACAATACTGTTCAGATTGAGAATTGATAGTATAAATATAAGGAAAGGACTCCAATGGACTACGACAATCAAAGAAAACACTCACCACCTGGATCGGCTATTTCCAACACCTAGATCTGCACACAAAAATGTGCAGAAGTGTAGTATGAGTGCACCATGGTCGGTACCCAATAAGTATCAAGACTAACCTCGGTGGAATAGTGACAAGGTTCAAGTCAAGACACTCACTAATCAAATAACCTATGCAAAATATCAAGAACCGGTAAAAAAGAATAATAACGCAAAGCAATAACTATAATCTCATCAAATTAAGCGATAACCATTTAAAACAAATAAAAGAATCATTCTGTCAATAAGTCATCAAATAGAACACACACACGGAACTTCGTGATTTTCAATCACCCTCGTACGGTAAAGGCCTCATGCCACATTATAAGCCATACAGCCCACATCAAAAACCTTGTGCCACAATATAAGTAACACTCGCACGACAAAGACCTCGTGCCACAACATGAGTCACACTCACACGACAAAGACCTTGTGTGTCACGACCCAAACCAATGGGCCGCAACTGGCACCCGGTACCTTACTCAACCGAGTACCAACATAACGTATCTTTCATATCATTCTATCATAGGTAAATGAACCGGAGTAAAGCATGAGGGAATACAAACTTATACATATGAAGTAAGGCCGGCAAGATTCTTTATATATTCGAAACATAGGCCAGCAAGGCCATACAAGTATCCGTATACATGACATCTGTCTACCAGCCTCTAAGAGTACATACTTATCATAAAGGTCGGGATAGGGCCTTGCTATACCAAACAATACGCGTCTAAATCATACTGACCAAACAAGCAACTCCGGAGCAAAATGGAGCGCACCAACATCTTCCGCTGAGCTGATAGCCTACTTGGAGGAATCTCGACCTGTCTATCAGGACCTGCGGGCATGAAACGCAGCGTCCCCAGGCAGAAGGGACGTCAGTACGAATAATGTACTGAGTATGTAAGGCACATAAATATGTACATAAAAGACACGGAAGAAATATAGAGTAAGTGACTCAACCTGTAAGTCTGGATAACTCTGTAAATCATGAAATACTTATAGTGTGATGCATATGCGTATGAATGTCATATCGTGCATAGGTACATATGTTCATAACATCATCAAGCCTCTGAAGGCATTCCATCATATCATTTCGGCCACTGTGGGCAAAGTCATCAACATATACCAGCTGATCAGGTGGTGGTGCGTATATAACGCCATAACCTTTCCCATATCCCATATACATATATATACATATATGTACGCGTATATAACGCCATCTGATCATGGGTCAATGTGCATGTATAAATGCATGAAATGCATATGAAATACGTTAATAAAATCTCTTGGCACGTCATAAGACCATTATGCCTCTGATTAACATCATGAAATAAACTATATCAATTTACGTATTTTCTGAGACCCATGAACTTAGAATAATAAGACATATGGGGAATCAAGAACATAGGCGTCTCTAGTATTTCTATGAATAGAGTCATTTATGGAAGTTGTGCATTGGCTCGTTTCGTTCGTGTTGTATAGATCATGCCAAAAAGAAAGAAGAGATAGCCTTAACATACCTGTATGATCTCTTCCCTATCACTCAACCAAGCTCAACACAGCTTCTTGCATCTACAACAAGTGAAATGATATTGTCGTTAACATATAATGTCATACCATCGTATTTGGCTAGTCGCATGACTTAAGGAAAATCGGGCAGCAACTCCCCTATTTTTAATACATCCCAAAGACCACTAAGGGTCATCAAAAACCCAACAACAACAACTATAACCAACACTAGCAACAACAACAATATAATCCAATATGAGTTTCTCCGATTATCTTAACAAATGTATTGAGCGGCAAGCTCGTTTCTTTTACTCATAACAAGATATAAATTGAATCCAACTCATATTCCATAAATTAGTTTATAACCTTCATAGCATCATACTTATATGTACCATATTATTTCATGTTTAAAACCTCCACAAAATGCCTTCCGAAACAGCCCCATACGTCTAGCACCTTAATTTTTATCGTCAATCACTTATTTTTTATCTTTTCTTCTTCAATCAACTTAATTAAATCCTAGAAAAGCTTAACAACAGCATCCACAACATTATTAAATTATTTCTCACAATTTTCAGCAACCACAAAATAGTCCAACCAAAAAGACAACTGTATCCCATGTTCCTTCAAGTGCATCTTATGAGTTTTCACTCAAACAACACAACAAACACAAGATTAACCTTAGGCACAATCAAGAATATGTAATAAATACCTTGGAAAGAATCTACAACTCGAAACCCCATCCCAACTTAGCTCACAATAGCCCTCAATCACACCACAACATCATAGAAGTATTCTCTTGTAGTCTTTAACACCTTTGATGAGGATTTGAGTTGATTTCTCTTGAGTTTAATTCTTGGAACCTTGGACAAGTTCTTTGAGAGTATTTTGCAGTAATTGATCTCTGTATATTGACGAAATATAATGGATAAAAACAACTTATAAGCCCACCGGCTCAATTCTCCAAGCAGGTGAGTAAGTTGCCTGCTTGGTAGCTTGAGCAGTATCACTTCGGACACTTGTATCTCTCTACTCCAATATCTTATTGACAAACGGTTTGCAGCGTTGGAAACTAGACACATAGCTATTTAATTCAATATAAATATCTCCATGTAACTCTCAATATATTGGGAGAAAACTGCGTCGCAATTTGGCCTATAAACCTGCCAGTTTCTCCGAAGTGCGGCAACGTGACTTGGTGACCCTTACTTTAAAAATCCATATTTATCTACCCCGATGTCGTATGAATAAATGGTTTGGACCGTTGGAAACTAGGTTCCAAGACCTTCATTTTTCTATGATATATGACCCAAAATGACATCATAAAGCTTACGAATTTAATTTCTTAAAATGGCTCATTACAAGGCAAATCTTAACTCGATTTTTCCGTAAGTTAAATCCAATTTTTCCCAAACTTTATATTTATGTCAAACATCATATATAGTCATATTATTACTTTACACATTCATTCATGATTAACAAGTCTCATATTCATTATACTCACCTTAGAACGCATAAGGTGTAACACCAAACTTGTCGACTATCGACAAAACTTATCTTCTTCAATTCATTTAGCTTCTAAGCCTTCCAACCATCTTGGTACTTCTTATTCATGATCTTAAATATTATTAAGTTCCACGGTAACATGATTAACTTACTTTATAAATTTTTTTCAAAGATGATTTCATTTCTGAGCTTACATCAATTGACTTACGACGTACTCTTAAGTACGAAAACATGGGGTGTAACAACATTTCCCCCTTTCGAACATTCGTCCTCGAATGTTGATTGATGCGCTTATCAGTCTCATACCCCATAGCTCTTACGAATATATAAATATTGTCCTTGCCATCTAGCCAACTACTTTGTGAACAAATCTAAAGGCCAGGGCATTCCTCTTTTAGGCCTCTTTCTCACACCACGACTTGTAGTCGGAATCCTTCATCATGTAGCCTATACCACCTTTTTCCTTGTATGTGCGCCTATACGACTCTTCCCTCCAGCTTTTTCCTCAAGTTTTTACCCAATCTCTAGGCCTCACCTTGTAAACATATACAGAGCTTTACAAGATGTCTCTCTGGGCATCTCTAGGTATACTGAAGTTCTTCGCTCGGTACTTTGATGAACCTACCAATATTGCTATACCTTACTTCATGGACCCGGTTATCCATCCATATGACTTTACCGCCTCTAGGTAGGTCATACTGTAATTACTGAGGCCTGTCACCAAACTCCAGGTTATTCTCGTTGCTTATCCTATATGCATAATATCTAAGTCCTTTAATGCTTCCTCATTATTGTTCATCTTAAGAACGACGACCTAATCTCATCTTATACTTTGTGACCTTTGTCCATTCATTGTTGATTCACCTCAATAGTGATCTACAATTTACCACAGATAACTTGAAACTTCTTACGTAATCATTATGGCCCATGTTGCATCGAGGAACATCTAGAGTAATTTCCATAACCATTTTTCATAGCATCCCAATGTGATTCACGTTACGTGGGTGTGTCAATCCTGTACAATTCATGAAATCTCCCTTTTTCCAAATAGTTACTCAATCAAAGGCCCAAACGTCATCCCTTATTTATCGCAACTACATCCTCATTCTATTACCAGGGCAGCATTCCATCTCTTCTAAATGCTACTAGTCTTAGACTCCTTTGAGTTCTTTTAGGCTATACTGAGCTTTCTATAACTTACAGAAACCATCAGCTCTTTTGTTTTCCTGTGCTTAATTCCAAGGACTTATCCATTTCTCGTCACCTTCTTACTCGCACTTTCTTGTCCTTATTCATGTCTTCCTAAAACCTGTCGCTTCACCATACTTTAGCTTGCGACCTATACATGCCTATTTATACTACTCGCAATCTTCCTTCAACTTGCTTGCGCCATATATTTCCTTGTGCTATTCTGGATCATCAAGCGAGACAACACATCGTCTCTAACTCTTCTTTACTCTCTTAATCAGGCTTTCCGATGCCTAGAACCCATAGGCTGGAAGGCATGCCACCGCTATCTTTCCTGGATACTGAATCCCTACGCTTCTAGCCTTTTATCCGAAGTAAGGACTAATCACAACCTTCTGCACTTAAGTGTCTCGTACGTTGTTCACCTTTACCTTACCTGCTTTAAAATCTCGCATAACATCTTCTATCCCTTTCATAACTTCCCTTATACATAGGTATGATTTACATCCACAACTTGAAGCTCTATTGTAATACTTACCCCCTGGTGTATACACAATCCGGTGGGAGCTTCATACTAACTTCTTATGAGGCTGGTACTCTTCTAACTGTCTTTCTCGTAGAGCCGTTATATAATATGGTTGTCGTACTATCTCTCTTGTACCTTTGATATTAAGGGTGATCCTGCAATGTTCTCAATCGCGATTTCTATAATTTTCTAGGTCCAATAATCAGACTCCTGATTTACTTGGTTTATGTGACTCTTTAGTTTCCTCTTCCTTCTGATCAGTCTTTATGTAGGCTTAAGACATCTTCCAGTCTGCGGCCCATGGTATTAGTCATTACTTTAGCCTTTCATGGACGCTATGGAATACCCGTGACACCATCATCTAACAATTCAATCCTTTGTTTATGATCTGGACTCAATTCCTTTCTTTTTTTTTAACTTATACCAGAGTCTTCTAGGCTGTATGATTGTCAACATATATGTTGCATGGATAATACTCCAAAATCTTAAGTGCGTTCATAACGTAACTAATTCTGGATCATTGTTCGAATTATTCCTTTCGTTTCTTCTCAGCTTTCTTCAAACGTAGGCTATTACTTTTCCTAGTCTTTCTGCCGCTTGTAGCATGCATACTTAGCTTTTCTTAGTTCCCACACATGACGGAATTTCCGTGCAACTCACATGATCTCGAATCCTACTTTCTTATAGAGTGCATACAATGTTGTAGTGAGACTGTTGTTACAAGACCATTCCTCTTTAGGTCACTATGCTTAGGTTGAAGCCTTCTTCCTTATTTCCTTAGCTAGTCTTTTATTGTAGTACTTAGTGAGGACCCTCTGATTCTTGCAAGGCTACGAGCTTATTATATCATTTACCCGGCGGAATTTTTGATGTTTTATCTTAATTATCATTATCCTTACTTACTTACCTTCATGCCCTTTTGCTCGTAGGGCAGCTTCTAAGCTGATATTTTGATTGTCTTCTCAGTGGCACTCTCTTTTATCTCCATATCACTTATACGGTACCTTTAACTACCCCAACTCCTATCTTAATATTTCTCAAGGTTACGATTTGTAACGACCCGGCCAATCGTTTCATGAGTTACCGCTCCATTTCCCCCCATTTTTGCTTCTTTGTGCTTTGTTCATCTGTGTTATATGGTATCCGGTTATTCGGTTTGAATTCGGAATGGTTTTGGAAAGGTCTGAGACACTTAGTCTCTTAAGTTGGTCTTTTAGTTGGAAAAGTCAATCGGAAGTTGACTTGTGAGCAAATGTTCTCGGAATTTGGTTTTTATGATTCAGATAGCTTCGGCAGTTGATTTGGGACTTAGGAGCGTGATCGGAATGTGTTTTGGAGGTTCGAGGGTAGATTTAGGCTTGAATTGGCGAAATTGGAATTTTGGCGTTTCCCGATTGATAGTGGAAATTTTGATATCGGGGTCGGAATGGAATTCCGGGAGTTTCAGTAGGTCCGTTGTGTCATATGGGATGTGTGTACAAAATTTCAGGTCATTCGGACGAGGTTTGATAGACTTTTTGATCAAAAGTAGAATTCGGAAGTTTTTGGAAACCTTAGGCTTGAATTCAATGTTATTTCGTTGATTTGATGTTATTTTAGGTGTTTCGAAGATTGGTATAAGTTTGGATAGTGGTATATGACTTGTCCGTACTTTTGGTTGCGGTCCCGGGGCCTCGGGATGATTTCGGGTGGTTGACGGGAAGTTTGGAGTTGGAAATTTGCAGCTGAAACTGCTGAAGTTCCGCTCATAACCGCACCATGCAGCTTGGGGACCGCAGGTGCGGGACCGCAGAAGCACAAGGAGCTGGAACCGCAGATGTGGATGTTCGAGCGCACCTACAATGGCGCAGGTGCGAGATATTGATCGCATGTGCGAGATATTGATCGCAGGTGCGGTCCTTGAGCGGTTAGGTGGATTCCGCAGATGCGCACCGGGGACCGCAGGTGCGGATCCGCAGGTGCGAGATTTCTACCGCAGAAGCGTTTTAGCTAGGGTAGAACATATAAATTTAGCCCTTCGCGATTTTTGTGTGGTTTTTCACCATTTTTCATACGGGTTTGAGCTTGGGAGAGCAAATTGAAGAGGGAATTCAAGAGGATTTCCTGGAGGTAAGGTTTTTGGACCCTAAACTTGTTTCTATGTTGGTTTTTACCTGTTTAAGCTTGAACTTTATAATAATTAGTTGCTGAATTTGAGGAACTAGGGCTTGAAATCGGAGACCTTTGATTAGGGATTTGAGGGGTCGTTTGTGGTCGGATTTTGGTATATTTGATATGTACGAACTCGTGAGAGTGTAAGGATTCTATTGATCTGACTTTTAATGGATTTCAAGACGTGGGCTCGAGGGTCGGGTTTGGTCAATTTTGGGGTTTTTGATGTAAATTAGTTATTTTTGAGTAGGTTTTGTTCCTTTAGCGTATATTGATGAGTATATTCTGGTTTTGGATAGATTTGGAACATTCGGAGGCTAATACGAGAGGCAAGGGCATCGCGGGCTAGAATTTGGAACGGATTGAGGTAAGTAATGATTGTAAATGTTGTCCTGAGGGTATGAAACCCCGGATTTCACATCGTTGTGCTATATTGAGGTGATGCACACGCTAGATGATGAGCGTGGGGTCGTGCACCATTGGGGATTGTGACTTGGTCCATCCCGTACTACTATTAAGTCGCGTATTTAATTGGAAACAGTTTGTTATGATTATATTTTGGAAAGTAATACTATGTTTGGGGCTGAATGCCGTGTTTGGGCCTTGTGCCGACTGTCTTGGACCCTTAGGGGCTTTTTACTATTATTCCTCACTGTTTTGGCGTATTCTTACTGCTCAGCTACCTTTACTTTTATTACTTACTGAGTTGGCATACTCACATTACTCCATGCACCCTGTGTGCAGATCCAGGAGTCTCGGGTCACGCTAGCGAGTGCTGATTTGTCTTCCAGCAGGCTTTCGGAGTTGACTAGGTAACTTCTTGGCGTTCGCAGCCCAGTGCTTCTCCTTCCTATCTTTACTCCGCTTTGCATTAGCTTTGTTTCAGACTATGTTGTCTTGTCAAATTTCTAGACGAGTTATAGTTTCTCATGACTGGTGACACCTTGATGTCGGGCTGTGTTTTGTTTCCGCATTGTTCTATTCTACCTTACAATTTGGGATTTTAGTTTATTGATGACTTTTAAATGACTTATTATTATTGTTGGGTTGGTTTTGGGGTTTGTGTCGGCTGGCCTAGTTTCACGATAGGCGCCATCACGACCGGGTCCGTTTTAGGGTTGTGACAAGTTGGTATCAGAGCCTAGGTTACATAGGTCTCACGAGTCATGAGAAGGTTTAGTAGTATCTCGCGGATCGGTACGGAGACGTCTGTATTTATCCTTGGGAGGCTGCAGAACCTTTAGGAAAACTTCATATTCTTGAATTCCTATCGTGCGAATCTGTTGATTCTAGTACTAAACTTGTGTCATTCTATTCTATCACAGATGGTGAGGACACACGCTACCGGTCAGGATGGATGACGACCAGTACCACCAGCTGGGGCCACTAGAGGCCGTGGTAGGGGGAGGGGTGTAGCCCACACAGTAGCTATGGCAGCACCTGCAGATCCACCAGCAGCCCCAGTTCAGGATCAGTTCCCAGCTGTGGACGCTCCAGCAGCACCAGCTCAGGCACCGGCTGTGACTATTGTCATTCCGAGCCTTCAGGAGACCTTGGCTCAGATCTTGACCATCTGCACCAGTCTTGCTCAAGCGGTTGCAGTTTCTACTACCTTAGCCACTTCTCAGGCCGGGGGAGGCACTCAGACTCCCGCTGCCCGCACACTCGAGCAGGTTGTTTAAGGATTGCAGACACCGGAGGCACCCAGCCAGTGGTAGCTGCTCCGGGTTATGTATCTCTGGTTATGCCAGAGGACGAGCAGCGCCGATTGGAGAGGTTTGGTAGACTTCAGCCTCCGACTTTCAGTGGTACAGAGGGCGAGGATGCCCAGGGTTTCTTCGACAGTTGTCAGAGGATTCTTCGCACTGCGGGTATTCTGGAGACCAGTGGGGTCGCTTTTACTACTTTTTAGTTTTCTGGAGCTGCCTTCACGTGGAAGGAGGATTACGAGAGGCGTAGGCCTGTTGGTGCGGCGCCCCTTACCTGGCAGCAGTTCTCCGTTCTCTTTTTGGAGAAGTATGTGCCATAGTCCCATAGGGAGGAGCTGTGCAGGCAGTTCGAGCAGTTGCGACAGGGAGATATGACTGTGACGCAGTACGAGATGAGGTTCTTAGAGTTAGCTCGTCATGCTATTTGGCTGGTTTCTACGGATAGAGAGAGGATCAGGAGGTTCGTTGATGGCCTCACATATCAGCTTCGGATTCTTATGACCCGGGAGAGGGTGTCAGGTGCTACTTTTGAGGAGGTTGTTGAATCGCTCGCGAGATTGAGTCAGTTCATCGCTAGGAGCGAGAGGAGAGGGAGGCCAAGAGGCCTCAGGGATCTGGTAGTTTTGGGGGTGCTCCTTCGAGAGGTTAGTTTCAGCACGGCAGAGGCCGCCCATTCAGCACGCTCAGTCAGCTCGCCCAGGTTATCGTGGGGCATCATCGGGCCATGGTTCTCATAGTTCTCACTAGGTTCATTCCTCACTCAGTGCCCTTCCAGCCCAGAGTTCGTCCCGTGCTCCATCAGTTCAGGGCTCTTCTATACCAGGTTCTTCAGCTAGTCATCCCGGTGCTATGGGTTCCCTTCAGTCCCCATCTCCAGCACCAAGGAGTTTTTATGAGTGTGGGGAGTTGGGACATATGTGGAGGTAGTGTCCTCGTCATCTTGGGGTTCATCTCAGCAGAGGAGTCAGCCCTCGACTTCAGCACCAGTTACTTCACCACCCGCCCCGCCAGCTATGGGTGGAGGACAGTCAGCTAGGGGTCGCCCAAGAAGAGGAGGTCGATCAGGTGGTGGTCAGGCCCGTTTCTATGCACTCCCAGCTAGGCTTGATGCTATTGCTTCAGATGCAGTGATTGCAGGTATTGTATCAGTCTGCCACAAAGATGCCTTTGTGTTATTTGATCCTGGTTCCATTTTTTCATATGTGTCATCATATTTTGCCCGTTATGATTGCAGGTATTGTCTCAGTCTGCCACAAAGATGCCTCTGTGTTATTTGATCCTGGTTCCACTTCTTTATATTTGTCATCATATTTTGCCCGTTATTTGGATACGCCCCGTGAGTCTCTTGTTTCATTTGTTCGTGTATCTATACCGGTGGGCGATACTATTATTGTGGACCGTGTGTACCGGTCGTGTGTGGTGACCATTGGGGGTCTAGAGACCGGAGTGGATCTTTTGTTACTCTGTATGGTGGATTTTGATGTGATTTTGGGCATGGATTGGTTATCTCCGTGCCGTGCTATTCTGAACTGTCATGCTAAGACAGTGATGTTGGCTATACCGAGTGTGCCACAGATTGAGTAGAGAGATTCGACAGATTTTGTTCCCAGCAGGGTGATTTCATTTTTGAAGGCCCAGCGGATGGTTGGGAAGGGTTGTCTTCATACTTAGCATTTGTCAGGGATGTCAGTGCAGAGACTCCCAGCATTGATTCTGTTCCAGTGGTGAGGGATTTCCCCAATGTGTTTCCTGCAGACCTGTCGGGCATGCCACCGGACAGGGATATTGATTTTGGTATTGACCTAGTGCTGGGCACTCAACCCATTTCTATTCCACCGTATCGTATGGCACCAGCTAAGCTAAAAGAGTTGAAGGAGCAGCTTCAGGAACTCCTTGATAAGGGGTTTATTCGACCCAGTGTTTCACCGTGGGGTGCACCTGTTCTGTTCGTGAAGAAGAAGGATGGCACTATGAGGATGTGCATTGATTACAGGCAGTTGAACAAGGTTACAATTAAGAACAAGTATCCTTTGCCTCGTATTGATGATTTGTTTGACCAGCTTCAAGGAGCGAGGGTGTTCTCCAAGATTGATCTCCGTTTAGGGTATCACCAGCTGAAGATCAGGGACTCAGATATTCTTAAGATAGCTTTCAAGACCCGATATGGTCATTATGAGTTCCTTGTGATGTCTTTTGGGCTGACCAATGCCCCAGCAGCATTCATGCATTTGATGAACAGCGTGTTCCGGCCTTATCTCGACTCGTTCGTTATTGGTTTCATTGATGATATTCTGGTATACTCGCGAAGTCATGAGGAGCACGCAGAGCATTTGAGAGTTGTGTTGCAGAGATTGAGGAAGGAGAAGCTTTATGCAAAGTTCTCCAAATGTGAGTTTTGGCTCAAGTCGGTGGCTTTCTTGGGGCACGTGGTGTCCAGTGAGGGTATTCAGGTTGATTCGAAGAAGATAGAGGCGGTTCAGAGTTGGCCCAAACCGTCCTTAGCCGCAGAGATTCGCAGTTTTCTTGGATTGACGGGTTATTACTGTCGGTTCGTTCAGGTGTTTTCATCTATTGCATCGCCCTTGACCAAGTTGACTCAGAAGGTTGCTCCATTCCAGTGGTCGGATGAGTGTGAGGCGAGCTTTCAGAAGCTCAAGACTGCCTTGACCACGACTCTAGTGTTAGTTTTGCCATCAGCTTCAGGTTCATATACAGTGCATTGTGATGCCTCGAGAGTGGGTATTGGGTGTGTGTTGATGTAGGAGGGTAGAGTTATTGCTTATGCTTCTCATCAGTTGAAGCCCCATGAGAAGAACTACCATGTTCATGATTTGGAGTTGGCTGTCATTGTTCACGCGTTGAAGATTTGGAGGCATTATTTGTATGGTGTGTGTTATAAGGTGTTTCTGATCATCGCAGCCTCCAGCACTTGTTTAAATAGAAGGATCTCAATTTGAGGCAGCGGAGATGGTTGGAGCTGCTAAAGGACTATGATATTACTATTTTGTACCATCCGGGGAAGGACAATGTAGTGGCCGATGCTTTGAGCCGTAAGGCGGTGAGTATGGGCAGTCTTGCATTTATTCCTGTTGGGGAGAGACCTCTTGCAGTTGATGTTCAGGCCTTGGCCAATCAGTTCGTAAGGTTGGATATTTCAGAGCCCATTCGGGTATTGGATTGTGTGATTTCTCGGTCTTCCTTGTTTGATCGCATCAGAGAGTGCCAGTATGATGATCCTCACTTTCTTGTCCTTAAGGACAGAGTTCAGCATGATGATGCCAGAGATGTGACCATTGGTGATGAAGGGGTGTTGAGGATGCAGGGCCGGATATGTGTTCCCAATGTGGATGGGCTTCGGGAGTTGATCTTAGAGGAGGCCCATAGCATTATTGGTGGAGGAGAATGAAGAAGGATATAGTGGGATTTGTAGCTCGATGTCTCAATTGTCAGTAGGTGAAATATGAGCATCAGAGACCGGGTGGCTTGCTTTAACAGATGGATATTACAGAGTGGAAGTGGGAGCGTATCACCATGGACTTTGTAGTTGGGCTCCCACGGACTTTGAAGAAGTTCGATGCTATTTGGGTGATTGTGGATCGGCTGACCAAGTCCACGCACTTCATTCCTATTTGTACTACCTATTCTTCGGAGCGGTTGGCAGAGATCTATATTTGGGAGATTGTTCGCTTGCATGGTGTCCCAGTTTCCATCATTTTGGATAGAGGCACTCAGTTTACTTTGCAGTTTTGGAGGGCTGTGCAGAGAGAGTTGGGTACTCAGGTTGAGTTGAGCACAGCTTTTCACCCTCAGACGGACGGGTAGTCTGAGCGCACTATTCAGATATTGGAGGACATGTTGCGCGCTTGTGTGATTGACTTTGGTGGTTTATGGGATCAGTTTTTACCGCTCGCGGAGTTTGCTTATAACAACAGCTACCAGTCGAGTATTCAGATGACTCCATATGAGGCTCTATATGGGAGGCGGTGTAGATCTCTAGTTGGATGGTTCGAGTCACGTGAGGCCAAGCTTTTGGGTATGGACTTAGTGCAGGATGCTTTGGACAAGGTGAAGGTGATTCAGGAGAGGCTTCGTATAGCGCAGTCGAGACAAAAGAGCTATGCTGACAGGAAGGTTCGTGATGTGTCCTATATGGTTGAGAAGGTTCTACTGAAGGTTTCACCCATGAAGGGTGTTATGAGATTTAGAAAGAAGGGTAAATTGAGTCCTTGGTTCATTGGGCCTTTTGAGGTGCTTCGAAGGATTGGGGAGGTGGCTTATGAGCTTGCCTTGCCACCCAGCTTGTCGAGTGTGCATCCGGTATTTCATGTTTCTATGCTCCGGAAGTATATTGGGGATCCGTCTCATGTTCTGGATTTCAGCACGGTTCAATTAGAGGGTGATTTGACCTATGATGTGGAGCCAGCAGCTATTTTGGAGTGTCATGTTCGAAAGTTGAGATCAAATGATATAGCTTCAGTGAAAGTGCAGTGGAGAGGTCGGCCCGTGGAGGAGGCTACCTGGGAGACCGAGCGGAAGATGCAGAGCAGATATCCTCACCTATTTGAGGCTTCAGGTATATTTCTTGACTTGTTCAAGGACGAACGTTTGTTTAAGAGGGGGAGGATGTAACGACCCGGACGGTCGTTTCATGAGTTACCGCTCTGTTTCCCCCCATTTCTGCTTCTTTATGCTTTGTTCATCTGTGTTATATGGTATCGGGTTAGTCGGTTCGAATTCGGAATGGTTTTCGAAATGTGTGAGACACTTAGCCTCTTAAGTTGGTGTTTTAGTTGGAAAAGTCAATCGGAAGTTGACTTGTGAGCAAACGATCTCAGAATTTGGTTTTTATGATTCGGATAGCTTCGGGAGGTGATTTGGAGCTTAGGAGCGTGATCGGAATGTGTTTTGGAGGTCCGGGGTAGATTTAGGCTTGAATTGGCGAAATTGGAATTTCGGCGTTTTCCGGTCGATAATGGAAATTTTAATATCGCGGTCGGAATGGAATTCCCGGAGTTGCAGTAGGTCCGTTGTTCATATGGTATGTGTGTGCAAAATTTTAGGTCATTCGGACGAGGTTTGATAGACTTTTTGATCGAAAGCGGAATTCGGAAGTTTTTGGAAACCTTAGGCTTGAATTCGATGTTATTTGGTTGATTTGACGTTGTTTTAGGTGTTTCGAAGATTGGTATAAGTTTGGATAGTGGTGTATGACTTGTCCGTACTTTTGGTTGAGGTCCCGGGGGCCTCGGGATGATTTTGGGTTGTTGACGGGAAGTTTGGAGTTGGAAATTTGCAGCTGAAGCTGCTGCAGTTCCTGTCATTACCGCACCTGCAGCTTGGGACCGCAGGTGCGGGCCCGCAAAAGCGCAAGCAGCTGGAACCGCAGATGCGGATGTTCGAGCGCACCTGTGATGGCGCAGGTGCGAGATATTGATCGCAGGTGCGGTCCTTGAGCGGTTAAGTGGATTTCGCAGATGCGCACCTGGGACCGCAGGTGCAAGATTTCTACCGTAGAAGCGTTTTAGCTGGGGCAGAACATATAAATTTATCCCTTCACGATTTTTGTGTGGTTTTTCACCATTTTTCATACGGGTTTGAGCTTGGGAGAGAAAATTCAAGAGGGAATTCAAGAGGATTTCGTGGAGGTAAGGTTTTTGGACCCTAAACTTGTTTCTATGTTGGTTTTTACCTGTTTAAGCTTGAATTTTATGGAAATTAGTGGTTGAAATTGAGGAACTAGGGCTTGAAATTAGAGACCTTTGATTAGGGATTTGAGGGGTCGTTTGTGGTCGGATTTTGGTATATTCGATATGTACGAACTCGTGAGAGTGTAAGGATTCTATTTATCTAACTCTTAATGGATTTCGAGATGTGGGCCCAGGGGTCAGGTTTGGTTAATTTCAGGATTTTTTGTGTAAATTGGTTATTTTCGAGTGGGTTTTGTTCCTTTAGCGTATATTTATTAGTGTATATTCTGGTTGTGGATAGATTTGGAGCATTCGGAGGCCGATTCGAGAGGCAAGGGCATCACGGGCTAGAATTTGGACCGGAATGAGGTAAGTAATGATTGTAAATGTTGTCTTGAGGGTATGAAACCCCGGATTTCACATCGTTATGCTATATTGAGGTGACGCACACGCTAGATGACGAGCGTGGGGTCGTGCATCATTGGGGATTGTGATTTTGTCCATCCCGTACGACTATTAAGTCGCGTATTTAATTGAAAACTGTTTGTTATTATTATATTTTGGAAAGTATTACTATGTTTGGGGCTGAATGCCGTGTTTGGGCCTTGTGCCGACTATCTGGGACCCTTAGGGGCTTTTTACTATTATTCCTCACTGTTTTGACTTCATATTTGTACTCAGTCATGCTGTATTCTACTGTTTTTCATAACTCAGCCGTATTTACTTTGTTTTAATATTTTAAATGATATTTTGGGCTGAGCATCATGTTATTCTGTTGCCCGAGGGGCTTGAGAGATTTCTGACTGAGTGAGGCCGAGGGCCTTTGTTGTGAGGATGTTATGGGATCGGGCTGCGCGCCGCAGCGTGTTACATTGACTTGTGATATATGAGAGGTCGAGGGCCTGAGTTGTTATGCCACGAGATGGCTTGTGATAGTGCTTGGGCTGTAGGAGCCCCTCCGGAGTCTGTACACCCCCAGTGAATGCGGGTACCCAATGTGAGATGTGCTATTGCCCGAGGGGCTATTGTTGTTTCATGTTATTGCCCGAGGGGCTGATTACGAGTGATTGTGAGATAGCCCGAGGGGCTGGTTCTATTGATATTTTGCCTGAGGGGCGGTTATGGTACATGTTTTGCCCGATGGTCTGTTTTACGTATCTATACTTTTACTCAATGTTTTCATCACTCATTTGAAACTATTGAAAAGTGTTTTAATGAACTGAGATGTTTTTACGAGTTTTATTGCTTTACCGCATTGTTCTGGACTTATACTGTTTTGCTGTAGCGTTATGCTGTGGTTTACGTGTTTTCTTACTGCTCAGCTGCCTTTACTTTTATTAATTACTGAGTTGGCGTGCTCACATTACTCCCTGCACCTTGTGTGCAGATCCAGGAGTCTCGGATCACGCTAGCGAGTGTTGATTTGTCTTCCAGCAGGCTTTCGGAGTTGACTAGGTAGCTGCTTGGCGTTTGCAGCCCAGCACTTCTCCTTCCTATCTTTACGCCGCTTTGTATTAGCTTTGTTTCAGACTATGTTGTCTTGTCATATTTCTAGACGAGTTGTAGTTGCTTATAACTGGTGACACCCCGATGTCGGGCTATTTTTTGTTTCCGCATTGTTCTATTCTACCTTACATTTTGGGATTTTAGTTTATTAATGTCTTTTAAATGACTTATTATAATTGTTGGGTTGGTTTTGGGGTTTGTGTCGGCTGGTCTAGTTTCACGATAGGCGCTATCACGATCGGGTCTGTTTTAGGGTCATGACACAATGTCATAACGGCGAGAGTGAATTCCCCATGTTGAGATTTATTATGTTTATCTTGCACGATCTATTGATTTTTCTGTATCCCCTTGTTTAGCCGTAACTAGGCTCTTCCTGAATCAGTTGCTAACTACTCATTGGTCCATTCTCATATCAATATTCTGCGTAATCTTTCTTGGGTTATTTCCTTTATCTTAACTTACCTCTCGCACTGGCCCCTTATTTATTAATGACACCCCGGGCAGGAACCCTTACTTCCTCTCCTTGACATCACGTTTGCATAATGTTCTGGAATCGTAGATATCAGTAGGATTTGGATAAGTGTAATCTCATCCCTTTTCTCATTTTTTTATCGCATTCTTCCTTCACCATTCCAAAATTACTAAAACCACTTAATTCTGACTTAATGCCACATCATTCAATATTCCCCCCTTTGGGGGAGTACTAAGATTTAGCGCTACGACGATCTACCTATAGATATTTTACCTCTTCATCTTTGGCGTCTTCTCACATCATCGGTGACCCTTCAAGGCTTCCAGTGCCTATCTTTGTAGTACTCATATCTAGCTGTACTATTCTAGAGTGCACCATCTGGGTGTCTCACAAGGAGATCTATTAGCACATTTGCAATATCCTTTGGAAATGTCAACTAATGCAAACAATCCATCCATCATTTTGGGTTACTCTAACCCCAGCCGGGTCCTGATATCCCGTCCTTCTCTTAAACCATATATGTTAGCTCCCATAGGGCATAACTAAGATCGATGTGGCCAATTGTACATACCTCTGTTACTGTTGAAGGTAACTCTAAATGCTTATATCTCTCTTCTTGAATTGTACATAATGTTCATCTTTACTAACTGGGTACCTTGTACCCTTCTTCACCTTGCTTCTTTTACTTGTTGAAACTTGTACCTTCTGATTCTCTCGTTGCTTTTCACCATATGGGTGGATAAATATTCATGCCTTAGGGCTCCTTAACAAGAAGCTTACATGTCTTAGTACACACATGATCTGCTGAAGACCTTACATTTACTCATTATAAGCATTATGCAGAATCAAGTTCCTCTAACTCAACTCTTCTTATACTACGTGCAATCCCTTACTAACTGTCTTTCTAAATGTAGGCATCGTTGTATTATGAATAAGATAGGGTTTAGGAAATTGAGTTCTTACAACTGAGCTCTACCACACGATCTAGAGCGAGAAGAAAGAGTGACAGTCCTAAATGCCCTGTAGCCTCCTGCTTATAAGTGTGGTGCACAACACACCCATAAAAAAGACTCTAGTAGACACGGCTTGTAGACTCCCTAGGATAGAACTGCTCTGATACCACTTTTGTCACAACCCAAACTGATGGGCCGCAACAAGCACACGATGCCATACTCAGCCCTAGCGTACCACTCTGTAACTATGAACTCTTGAGGGGTAACCCTTAACTTAGGCTGATGAGGCCATACTCTGAATCGTCTTAAAATATCATCTCTCTCATCTGAGGGGTAAACATACCCAAAAGCTCATATATATATATATATATAACTATGCACGCTGATGAGGCCTCCATGAACGTCTACTGATAGATCAAAATATACAAGACTCGTCTACAAGCCGCTAGAGATAACTGAACTGTATCATGATCGGGACAGGGCCTCGACCTACCTATCAAACCTTTATACATAAAATAGTCTCCAAGGTATAGACCTGGTAACTTCGAGAAAGTGGAGCGTACCAACCAAGCTGATGTTTGACTCTGTCGACTGGGAAGATCTATCTAGCTGTTTATCAGGACCTGTAGGCATGAAATGCAGCGCCCCCCAGCAAAAGGGACGTCAGTACGAAATAATATACCGAGTATGTAAGGCAACAGAATAACTGAAAGCTGAAACTGAACTAATAATATAATAACTGAAAGTAACTGAGAGTCAAAGATAATCTGAATATATGCTTACCTGCTGATACTGACTCACCTTTCTCAATATAGTAAGTAAAATAGTTGTCCGGCCTTATAAGGCTTGGTATATTTATAACTGCTCTGCCGTTGTAGCCTCGCTCATAGGCGCTCGGCCATACTAGGCTCTGTATATCGGCCATGCTGGGCTTGCTCATAGACGCTCGGCCACAGTAGGCTCGGCATATAACTTTCCATTTGATCAGAGGTTGCCCAATAGGGGCCTGCCCATCGGTTATAGCTTGATGGTAATGAAAATACTTTAATACTGTATATATAGGCTCTCTGCTCTCTTGACTGGAAGAAGACAATACTCAATTGAATATTATAAGGGAGAATACTGTAACTTATGAGACTAGAAAAATGTACATAAATTTAGGAATATGAATTTCTCTTTATGCCTCGTTATCAAACTTGTGTAATTACAAGATCATGCCAAAATGAAGGAAGGGCTTAGCCTTGACATACCTGTATGATCTCTTCCTTATTACTCAACCAAGCTCAACACAACTTCTTGCATTTACAACAAGTGAAATGATATTGCCGTTAACATATAATGTCGTACCATCGTATTTGGCTAGTCGCATGACTAAATCGGGGTGCAACTCCCCTATTTTTAATACATCCCAGATACGACTAAGGTTCATCTACAACCCAACAACAACAACTATAACCAACACTAGCAACAACAACAATATAATCCATTATGAGTTTCTCCGATTATCTTAACAATCATAT
Organism: Nicotiana attenuata; assembly: GCF_001879085.1. NCBI lineage: Eukaryota > Viridiplantae > Streptophyta > Magnoliopsida > Solanales > Solanaceae > Nicotiana > Nicotiana attenuata. Next base: position 47,063,561 of record NC_031999.1, read on the forward strand.
TGAGCGGCAAGCTCGTTTCTCTTACTCATAACAAGATATAAATTGAATCCAACTCTTATTCCATAAATTTGGTTACAACCTTCAGAGCATCATACTTATATGTACCATATTGTTTCTAGTTTAAAACCTCCACAAAATGCCTTAACAAACAGCCTCATACGTCTAGCACCTTAATTTTTATCGTCAATCACTTGTTTTTCATATTTTCTTCTTCAATAAACTTAATTAACACCTAGGAAAGCTTAACAACAGCAGTCACAACATTATCAAATTATTTCTCACAATTTTTAGCCACCACAAACCTTATTTTTAACCAAAAAACAGTCCAACCAAAAAGACAACCGTATCCCATGTTCCTTCAAGTGCATCTGATGGTTTTTCGCTCAAACAACACAACCAATACAAGATTAACCTTAGGCACAATCAAGAATATGTTATACATACCTTGGACAGCAGCTACAACTCGAAACCCCATCTCTACTTAGCTCACAATAGCCCTCAATCACACCACAACATCATAGATGTATTCTCTTGTAGTCTATAACACCTTTGATGAGAATTTGTGTTGATTTCTCTTGAGTTTAGTTCTTGGAACCTTGGACAAGTTCTTGGAGGGTTTGAGAGTGTTTTGAAGTAATTTATCTCTGGATATTGAGGAGATATAATGGATAAATGTAACTTATAAGCCCACCGCCTCAATTCTCCAAGCAGGTGGGTAAGCTGCCTGCTTGGCAGCTTGAGCAGTGCCACTTCGGACACTTGTATCTCTCTACTCCGATATCGTATTGACAAACAGTTTGCAGAGTTGGAAACTAGACACATAGGGCTTTAGTTCCATATAAATATGTCCATGTAACTCTCAATATATTTAGAGAAAACTGCATCGCAACTTGGCCTATCAACCTGCGAGTTTCTCCGAAGTGCGGCAACGTGACTTGGTGACCCTAGTTTAAAAATCCATATTTCTCTACCCCGATGTCATATGAATAAATTGTTTTGACCATTGGAAACTAGGTTCCAAGACCTTCATTTTGGCATGATATATGTCCCAAAATGACAACATAAAGCGTACGAATGTAATTTCTCAAAACGGCTTGTTACAAGACAAATCTTAACTCGATTTTTCCGTAAGTTAAATCCATTTTTTTTCAAACTTTATATTTATGTCTAAAAATCATATATAGTCATATTATGACTTTAAAATCATTAAATCATGATTAACAAGTCTCATATTCATTATACCTCACCTTAGGACGCACAGGGGTAACACCAAACTTGTCGACTTTCGTCAAAACTTATCTTCTTCAATTCGTTTAGCTTCTAAGCCTTCCAACCATCTTGGTACTTGTTATTCATGATCTTAAATATTATTAACTTCCACGGTAACATGGATAACTTACTTTATAAATTTTTCAAAGATGATTTCATTTCTGAGCTTACATCAATTGACTTACGACGTACTCTTAAGTACGAAAACATGGTGTGTAACAAGAATGAGGAGAAAAACCTTGGAAGGGGCCAAAACGGGCGTCGTTGACATTGATGCCGAGATCATCAAGGCCCGAGAGCTGGAGTCAACTGCCAGGAGGTGCCTCCCAGTTCGACCCGTTGCAACTGACTCTTCTGGTTCCAGTTTCGAGTTCTTGGGAGCTAAGGAGGAACTTGAAGGGGATGATGATGAAGGCCAAGATCCCGAGCCGGCGGCAGATCCGCGTACTTCTTCTGGGGGCGCATATTCTTCTCTTCCCCCAAGTTCTGGGGACGCAATAGTTTCTGTTATGTACTATTATACTTGTGTTGCTTAGCACGTTTTGTTATATAAAAGTGATTTTTGTTTATGCATTGCGCAAAGTTTATCTTTTACGTCGAATTATGCAAGGCTTCGGGTGTATTTTTCCCCGATAGCATTTGGTATGAGTACCATAGGACTAAGGGTCACCAGAATGAGGATTGCTGACATTTGCAGGAGAAGGTGGCGACAACGTCGAAAAATGGCCATCTTAGAGAGTTCTTAAGTGACCAAGCTAAAAATAACTACGGCCACAACCGGAATAATGCGGAACCCTCAAAGATAGGAGAAGATCCTCCTCATCTAATGATCAACACAATTTTACGGGGGGGGGGGGGTGGGGGGCGGGGGCGGGGGCGAGATTAATGGTTTAACCTTTTCAGTGGCAAAAAAGACAAAGGTATCGGTGAACCATAGCAAGAGGCTCTGGGAAGTCGTTAAAGACGATATCACCTTCACGGAGGAAGGCGCCTATGAACTCCTACTACCGCACAACGATGCCCTAGTAATTTCTCTCAATGTTTTAGAATTTAAAATTAAACGTGTTTTGGTAGACCTAGGGGGTTCAGCCAATATTATCTAATGGAGAGTGCTGAACAAGCCATGCTAATCGGAAGCATCATCATAGCCATAATGATCCTCACTGGGTTCAACTTAGCAAGTGTGACAACCCGAGGGGAGTTCCCGCTGCCCACAAATGCCGAGGGGCTCATGAAGACGACCTTGTTTGAAGTAGTAGACGACGACATGGGCTACAACATTATTCTTGGAAGACCATGGCTACACAAGATGAAGGTTGTGCCATCAATGTACCATCAACTTCTGAAATTCCCAAGTCCAGAGGGAATTAAACAAATAATAGGAGATCAACCGGCGGCAAGGGATATGAACGTGATCACGATTCCCAGTAGTAAAGGGAAGGAGCATGCGTCATAGCAATTATAGGAACCGACGCCTGCCTTTGAGCCAAACGAAGTCGAAAAGGGGAGGAGTCGCCAAAATCTTATCAGGTACCAAGGTATTTCCAGGTACCAGAAGAAACAGACGCAACCAAATCCACGTCGAAAGAACTCGAACAAGTCGCATCATTCGAGAAGTTATTGGAGAGGAAGTTCCACTTGGGGACAGGATTAAACCCCGAGCTCAGGTCAGGATTTATAGAATTTCTTAAATTTAATATTGATTTCTTCGCGTGCTCACATGCGGATTAGACAGGTATTCTGCTAGAAGTGTCTGTACACAAGTTAAGCATGGACCCAACATCCCTCCGATAAGGCACAAAAAATGCCCTATTCACGAGGTTTAAAATATGTTTGTCAAATTAGAGGTAACTCGATTGCTTGATATCGGTTCAATCGGAGAGTTAAAGTATCCCGACTGGCTAGCTAATGTTGTAGTAGTTCCAAAAAGGAATAATAAATTTCTATATGCGTAGATTATAAGGATCTGAATAAGACGTGCCTAAAAGACTTATTCCGATTGCCAGACATTAATCAAATGATTGATACGATGGCTGGGCACGAGTTGATGAGTTTCCCCTATCCTATTCTAGGTACAACCAAATTAGAATGTACCTGGAGGATCAGGAAAACACTTCTTTCATAACAAACTTTGGCACATTTTGCTACAATGTGATGCCTTTCGTGCTTAAGAACGCTGGAGCCACTTACCAGAGGCTTGTGAACAAAATGTTCGAAAAGAAAATAGGGAAAACAATGGAAGTTTACATAGATGATATGTCGGTTAAGTCTTTGAATGCAGGTAATCATCTTAAGCGCCTCCAAGAGACCTTTGGCATCCTAAGGAAGCACAACATGAAGCTTAACCCCGAAAAGTGTGCCTATGGAGTCAGCTCCGGTAAGTTCTTAGGTTTCTTGGTGTCACAAAGGGGGATCGAAGTCAATCCCGATAAAATTAAAGCCATCAAGGACATCCCCCACCAACTATCAAATGTGAAAGAGGTTCAGAGGTTAACTGGAAGACTGACCGCTTTAAGCAAGTTCATTTCCCGGTCTTTAGAAAATATCATCATTTCTTCTCACTTCAGAATAAGAAAACCAACTTCGAATGGACTCCGGAATGCCAAAGAGCCTTGAAATATTTGAAAAGGTATTTATCGATCCCTCCGTTACTATCAAAACCTAAGGAATTCAAATAGTTACTAATTTACTTAGCGATCTCGGAGGTAGCGGTAAGTGTCGTATTAGTCCGCGAAGATGAATGTATGCAATCTCCTATCTATTATGTTAGTAAAATTTTAACTGGAGCGAAAACACGCTATCCACACCTCAAAAAATTTGCCTTAGCTCTGGTAGTCTCCACTCGAAAGCTTAGGCGTTATTTTCAATATTACCTGATAGTCATGGTGACAATCACTCCCCTGCGGAATATCCTTCATAAACTGAACTGTCAGGTTGACTGGCTAAGTAGGCAGTTGAAATGAGTGAATTTGACAAAGAGTATAAACCCAGGACCGTGATCAAATTGCAAGTTTTGGCAAACTTCGTGGTCGATTTCAATTCTGGACTGCTGCCTTTGGCTACCAAAGAAGTGGTGATGGTGTCGGAAATGACATCAGGAGTCTGGACCTTGTTTACGGATGGAGCTTCGAACGTGAAAGGGTCCGGGCTTGGGGTAGTACTAATTACGCCCTTGGGAGAAACACTGGGGCAGGCCATAAGAACTGTTTCCTTGACTAACAATGAAGCCGAGCATGAGGCTTTGATTATAGGACTTGAACTGGCCCGGGGACTAGACTCCAATGTCATTGAAATCGAATGTGATTCTTAACTAGTAGTAAATCAGGTATACGGGATCTTTGACACCAAAGAGGAGCGCATGCAACAATATGTTGTGAAAGTCCAGGCTCTACTCGCACGATTCAGGGAATGGTCAATCACCCACATCTCGAAAGAAGAAAATGCAGAAGCAGATGCCTTGGCCAATCTGAGCTCGTCCACGAAAATGAAGGGATCAAAATCTTGTATGGTCGTACAGCTCATACATTCAGTATTGGATGTGGACGGTTATTATGAATTAAATGCGAACAATTTGGTATTGGACTGGAGAAATGAGATCATCGACTATCTTGACCATGGCAAACTACCCGAAGATCCCAAGGCATCCCGGGCACTCCACACTAAAGCAGCTCGTAAAAACTTCTGGGGAGGCCAGTTGTACAGAAAGTCTTTCTAAGGCCCGTTGGCCCGATGTTTAGGAGCCTCCGAGGCTAATTACGTCATGAGAGAAGTTCACGAAGGAATCTTTGGAAATCACTCGGGGGCGGACTTGTTAGTATTGAAGTTAATTAGGGTAGGATACTACTAGCCTCGGATGGAACAAGACACCAAGGCACTTGTTCATAAATGCGACAACTATCAATGTCACGTGTCGTCGGTACATCAACCAACAGAGCTATCGCATTCGGTATTGTCGCCTTGGTCATTCATGAAATGGGGATGGACATAGTCGGTCCTCTACCGCCGGCTCCCTGTAAGATAAGATTCCTTTTGATTTTAATTGATTACTTCTCTAAGTGGGTTGAAGCAGGTCCTTACCAGAAAACTGATAAACGTGAAGTGGTCGATTTCCTTTGGGAGAACGTAATTTGCAGGTTCAAAATACCGTAAGAAATAGCATGCAACAACATGCCACAATTTACAAGCGCAAAGGTCACAAAATTCCTTAAAATCTTGAAAATCAAAAGAATTACATCTTTGCCATATCACACGAGCGCAAATGGCCAAGCGGCATCGACAATTAAGGTGATTATTCAAAATCTCAAAAAGAGATTGGAGGCAGCCAAAGGCAAATGACCTGAAGAGTTACCAGAAGTGTCATGGGCATACCGAACGATGGCCAAGTCAAGCACAGGAGATACACCTTTCTCTCTCGGGTACGGAGCAGAAGTCCTGATCTCAGTAGAAGTGGGAGAGCCAACCATGAGATACCTCCGGGCAGACGAAAAAGCAAACAACAAAGCGTTGTTGGTTAGATTGGAGCTGCTTGACGAACACAGGGACTTGGCGCATATAAGGAAGGTGGCCCAGTAACAAAGAATGGAGAGATGCTATAATCGAAGAGCCTATTTTCATTATTTCAAAGTGGGGGACTCGGTTTTAAGGAAAATGACTCAAAACATCCGAGAGCTCAACGCAGGAAAGCTGGGTCATACGTGGGAAGGACCTACCGGGTTTCAGCTGTCATAGAGAAAAGATCTTATGAACTGGAAAATCAAGACGGAGTAAAATTGTCGAGCAACTGGAATGTGGCACACCTCCAAAGGTACTATTGCTGATGAGCACCGCTTATACTGAAAGTATGTTCTGCACACTTTTTTCCTTCGCCCAGTTTTTGTCCTAATTGGGTAATTCTAGTAAGGTTTTTAACGAGGCAGCAACGAAAAAAGGCATACTACGAAAGAAACCCTATCAGTAAAAATAAGACCTTTAAAGAACAAGGCATGGAAACGACAAGTCACTACGGGATGGTTAGATATTCTTTGGCTCGATAGCAAAGTTCCTAACGAAAAACAAAGCTTGCTATCGGACCAAAAGCTATTCGAGCATTCACGAGTGCCCATTCACTACAAGCCATTAGGGGTGGTTAGATAATTTTTGTCTTGGTAGCAAAGTTCCTAACAAGAAATGAAGCTTGCTGCCGGACCAAAGATTATCCAACCATTCACTAGTGGAACCTTCAAAGGAGCAAGACTTCTAGTTTTCTAATTCGTATTCTTCGTATTTGAACACTGGGGGGAAATGATATGATAATACGGCAACCTGACTGCCACATAAACTGGGACTACGTAATCCGGGAACAAAGATGTATCATTAGGACTTGGGACTGCGCGGCTAGCCCCGTAGAAACAACTTGTACAAATTAGCCACAAGTAATGGCAATTTCTTTTCAGCACAACAGATGCTTATGTACTTTTAAAAATGGGAGGAATAAAGTAAAGTCCTTTTATTTATTATCTTGTTTTTTGTCCAAACAATGAATTAACTTTATCATTTGAAAGTTAATCAAGTACTTCAAATGCTAGTGCCGGAATGAACAGCAGACGTCCTCTTCAAGAGTACCTTAAACACAAAAGGTCCCTATTTTATGAAACCCTCACAGTAAAAGGGTGGTTCTACAAGAATTTATGCTCGACACTCATAGATTAGGATCCCTCTGACTGGGATCGGATCTCATCGGCCTCGGAAACCGTGCTTCCTCAATGTTTCTCAATCGATACCAGTTCCACCACACTGACATTGAAATTATACTCGGACAGTCTGCGGTATGTGGATTCCCGGGAGCCTGACGTCTCTTTGTCCTGCAACGATTTGTTACTACGGCCACGTTCGACTCTCCTATTGGTAGCAAACTTGTCAGCCGACCGAAAAACTCTACCGCATCCTTTGGCCCTTTTGTAGGGAAAAAATTAGCCTTTAGAAGACTGTCGGTCAGTGTCAAAATCATCCTTCAACTTTTATTTATTCTTCTCTCGGTCCCGACCCTTGGTTGATGTCGGAAAACAAGGCTGGTCATCCTTTTTCTTATCTTTAATTCGTAGCGGTTGTGGACATCTTGCCAAGTTGTTACCTGGAACTCGAGCAGACTTTCTTTCAGTTTTCGGGAAGCGTCAGAGCTCCTCGGGTTCAGCCCCTTAGTAAATACCTCGGCTGCCCATTCATCTGGCACAACCAGTAGTAGCATCCTTTCCTTCTGGAATCTAGTCACGAACTCTCGCAGCAACTCGAACCCTCCTTGCACAGTTCTGAAAATGTCGACCTTTTGGGCCTGTACCTTCCTAGCCTCGGTGTGGGCCTTGATAAAAGAATTCGCGAGCATCTCAAAGGAATCTATCGAGTTCTTGAGTAAAAGTGAATACCATGTCAGGGCCCCCTTCGTGAGGGTCTCACTGAACTTTTTCAGCAAGATTAAATTAATCTCGTACGGAGCTAAATCGTTTCCTTTCACCGCCATTGTGTAGGTGGTGATGTACTCCCGAGAATCCGAAGTCCTATCATATTTTGGCACATCTGGCATTTTGAACCGCTTTGGGATTAACTCTGGTGCTACGTTTGGTTGAACAACAACGGGTGTACTTTTTTGAGTCCGGTCCTTTCAACATTAGGGGTGCACTCGGGATTTGGTCCATTCGGCATTTATTTACCTTATAAATCGCTTGAGTTCGGTTTTAAAGGGATCACTCCCGTTATTTTTACCAGATTCGATGCCGTCCCCCCTGACCTCTTCGAAGCCGTCCTCACCCCCTAGGGGTGTTGTTATCAACCCTCTGCGCTGTTTGATTTGCGGGAGCACCGGGAGGAACTGGACCTCTTCCATTCGTATTGTTGGAAGCACCCGACAATGCTTGCCTCAACTCTTTCATAACCTATCTTGTCACGAGAGATGACCCATAATATCCTTTTGTTGTTCCCTCAAGATTCTCACCGTTTTTGCAACGTGCTCGTCTTCAGCATCATCAGAAGTTGCCTCCCGAACGTGTCGTAGATATTGCCCGCCATGGACTGACATGGCTACATCCTCCTCGTTGTGGGTATCACTGATCGAATCTTCGTGTTGAGGCTGATTTCCTTGGGCCTCGACGTTATTTGTGATGTTGACATCGTTATCTGCCTTTTTTTTAATGATTTTCCCTAAAAACAAAGAATTAAACATATGCAAGGATCAACTCAATTACGTAACTGTCTAAGCCCACGTTGGCTGCCACACTATTTTCCCGTAAAATGGTACAGTTGAATTTGTAACGTGATTTATAGACAAGTGAATCAATTTGATCCCAAAATTGATAAAAAAATTAAATAAAATGCAAGACTTAGCGTTGAAATTGAGATAAGACAACAAATAGCTTGGATCCGGGAGCAGAGCTTTCGAAGGAAGCAATAAGAATATCAATAGACAAGAAGTAAAGTGATATTGAGCTTATGAATAGTATGTATCATAAGTTTGTCAAAAAATTAGTGTTCTTTACAATGCCTGTTGAAGTTACTATTTATAGTTGTACCTAGGGAACAAGGTCCTAGGATCAAGCCCCTCTTAAATGATGGGGGCTATTGATGAATGTGTAACGGCAGGTCATAAATGCCAAAATTCTTTATAACTGATTGTGTATTTAATATTGAAGAATATTCTTCATTGAATGTCATGGGGTGGCAAACGTTCATTTGTCTTCATTAGAAATATTCCCTTCAGGGTCTTCCCGGTGCCAACCGAAGCTGCTTTCCCCGGCCTTACTTTCTACTTACCTCGCATTTCGTCTGCCTCCGGTTCCACATATTGCTTTATTATTCGAGTATTTAATACAAAATTTTTTTACCCTATACAATAGTATGATCCCTGATTCTTCTATTGTTTCTTGGAGATATCAAATATAGCGTGACACCCTAGGCGAATTTCTCATCGATAAAACACTGGTGAGATGCCGAAAATATTAGCAAACAAGCCTTAAACCCTAATGATGCATTTTAAAATGTGCCAGCCTTGCAGGTTCCAAGCAGATAATATCGCCAATGAGGTGAGTTATTACATATATGGAGCAAAGGGAGGTTGTTTATTTATTTTCTTTTCTTTTTATTTTTTTACTTGGTGTCTGTAACGACCCAGCTGGTCGTTTGGAGCATTTGCACTTCACCCGGTAGTTTGAGGCCTCGGAATAGAACTTTGTCGGTTCCGTATCTCCGTTGGGTGATTTTGGACTTAGGAGCACGTCCGGATTGTAATTCGGAGGTCCATAGTCGAATTAGTCTTGGATTAGCGAAAGTTGGATTTTTGGGTAGTTTGATCGGGAGTGGACTTTTTTATATCGGGGTCAGATTCCGATTCCAGAAGTTGGAGTAGATCCGTATGTCAAATGTGACTTGTGTGCTAAATTTGAGGTCAATTGGACGTAATTTGATAGGTTTCGACATCGGTTGTAGAAGTTGAAGTTTAAAAATTCGTTGATTTTGACTTGAGGTGCGATTTGTCGTTTCGAGGTTGTTATGCGTGATTTGAAGCTTCGAGTAAGTTTGTTTCTTCATATGGATCTTGTATGCAAATTTGGTGCCATTCGCAGTTGATTTGATATGGTTCGGACGCTTAGTTGCTATTCTAGAAGTTCTTGAAGTTTACTCTGATCTTCATGCGTTTGGGCGTCCGATTCGTGCTTTTAGAGGTTATTTTTATGATTTGACCGTGCGAGCGAGTTCGTGTTGTGTTTCTGGACATGGGTGCATGGTTGGTTTGGAGCCTCAGGGGTTCGGGTGAGTTTCAGAATGGTTTCGAATTGATTTTTCATGATTTTTGAGTGCTGGTATTGGTGTTATCGCATTTGCGATATTTTTGTCGCAAATGCGACATTCGCAATTGCGAAGAAGCCATTGTATTTGTGACATTGTACTGCTGGGGGAAAGTTCGCATTTGCGAAGAAGCCCCTCGCATTTTGCAAAGTGTGGCAGCTCGCTTTTGCGAGGACCCCTGTCGCTTTTGCGAAATAACTGCCTTTGCATTTGCGATGTATTGGGTCGCAAATGCGCCCTCAGTACGAAAACTACTGGTTTGCTTTTGCGATGGGTAGTTCGCATCTGCGGGGCTCGCATTTGCGAACCCCATGTCGCAAATGCGACATCTGCAGCCTGCTAAATGCTGAGAATTTCGAGTCTTAGCTTCATTTTTGTTATATTTTGAACCCTAGCTTCGATGAGAGACAATTTTGTGAAGGGATTTTATACCAGATCATTGGGTAAGTACCTCTAATCAAATCTCAACTACATTTCATGATTATATATAAGATTTAACATCAAATTCATGAGAAATCTAGGAAAAATTTGGGGATTTAGTCAAAGTTTTGAAAAATGAAAATTTGGGATTTGAGACATGAATAGGACTCGGATTTGAAAACAAAACACGTATTTGGACTCGTGAGGCTATGGGTAGTTAAGACCTACCCTTAGACCCGGGTTTAGATCGGGCAGGCCCGAGGTTTGACTTTTGTTGACCTTTTAGAAATTGAATAAAAATCACAGCTTTATTAACTGAAATTGTTTTCCCTTGCATTGTGTGATGTATTTAAGTCGTCTTTGGCTAGATTTAGCTGAGCGGAGGTGAATTTATAAAGTAAAAAGCTAAATTGAGTATTGAGTTAGCCGAATTGAGGTAAGTGTTTTGCCTATCTTTGCTGAGGGAATTTTTCCAACTATTTGACATTGTTTGTTACATGCGGGGGTGATACATATATGAGGTGATGAGCATATATGCGTGTGCCAGGGTTAACCATGCTCGGGGTTAAATTATGTTATAAATTGTGTCTTGTAGAATCACGTGACTTCCTTTTTTCATGCCTTACTTGATTCCTAGATGCAAAGATCATAGTATTAAATGTTAGGAACTAAGACTTAGTTTGTTATAACTTGATCAACTTTGATGGGAATTCTGAGAATACATTGATGTGTCTAATCCGGTCATCACTATGCATAATCATTAATACATGCTACGGCCGATATTCTTGAGATACTAGACTCTATACTTGTGTAGTTGATCATTTGTGAGAATTGTTGGAATACCTGAATAATGAGGCTCTTGCGGGTTTATTGAACTATTGGCCTTGGAAAGTTGTGATCGGGATTCATTCGTAATATTCGTTTAAACACTCTCATTGACGTTATTTATGCTTCCTGCCTTGTTTGTCATTGATATACATATGCCTGGTAAGGAAGAGTGTAAAGCACGAAGGGTGATTCCGTGCCATTGTTTATACATTTATCATGTGAGGGAGAGTGTAAAGCAAGAAAGGTTTTGTCGTGCCATATTATCTGAAAGTAAAAGCACGAAGGGTGATGCCGTGCCATATTTTTGAGAGTAAAAGCACGAAGGGTGATGCCGTGCCATATTTGTGAGTAAAAGCACGAAGGGTGATGCCGTGCCATGTTATGTGAGTAAAAGCACGAAGGGTTATGCCGTGCCATTGCATTTATATTATTATGCCTTTTCGTTATTGCGAGTTAATGGCACGAAGGGTGTTTCCGCTCAAGTGAGAACGAGGGACATGTATTATGTTGTGATATCCTTTTCTTGCAGATATCTTCACGTCTTTACCTTGAATTGTTACTGTCATACTTATTGTTCCTATGTGACTTGTCGTCACTGTTCTGTCTTAATTCTCTATCTCAATTGTTGTTGTGTTGCCCATGCCTTCTGCTTTCTTAACTTGTAAATATTATGCTTTCTTCCTACTGTTATAATTGCATCCATGTCATATCTATTTTGTTGTACTTAGGTACAGGTCTCCTTCCATGTTAGTCATTCATGTCTTTACTTGTTAATTTATTAGGATCATGTGTCCCCTTTCTTATTTGTTATATCTATCTTCATGCCTCCACCATGCTAGTTAGTTAAAGTTACATTCTTTTTCCTAATTATTGTCATTACCTCTATGCTTTCCGCCTAGCCAGTTACTGATGTCCTTATGTACGTTATCGTTCATTATTACTACTTGCGTATCTCCTACTTTGTCATTTCTCTTATCGGCATTTCTGCCCTTCGGTTGGTAATGTTTTGTGCATATTTGGTGAGGACGAGATAAATGCACGAAGGGTGTTGCTGTGCCGTTGAAATGGATGTCTTGAGTATTTCTTTCACACTATGACATTTTTGAGGTGATTATTGCGGTTCATTGGGTCGCTCTAAGGGAAAGATTGGTCGAGATATTGGAAACTGTTGAATTGTGATCTCCTCTAGTACTCCGTTATTGCTTTGTGCATTCGTTTTGTGTGCTCTATTCTATTATACCGTAGTATAGTTCTATTGTTAGTTTACATTACAGATTTTATTAGTGAGCATCTTTTAACTAAAAAGCCTCGTCACTACTTCGACGAGGTTAGACAAAATACTTACTGGGTACATGGGGTCAGTTGTACTCATACTACACTTCTGCACCTTACGTGCAGACTTTTGGAGCAGAGCCGCTTGTGATGTCGGGCGCTGACCCTGAAGATGTTTGTGCATTCCAGATATAGCAACCTCTTGTCCTTGGTAGCTTTAGATTTTGTTAATTTGTTTATGTTGCTTTCAAACAGATCGTGTAATTATTTGTATCAGATTTGTAAATTCTAAGTGTTAGAAGCTCATGATTTGTACTACCGGTTCTTGGGTTAATTGTAAAAGTTCAAATAATCCTACACTATTTTCCTATAATTTCATTGGCTTGTATTGGTTGTTTGTTGGCTTACCTAACGGGTCGAGTTAGGTTCCATCACGACTTATGATTTTTGGGTCGTGACAAGTTGGTATCAGAGCTCTAGGTTCATATGTTCTACGAGTCATGGGCAAGTGTCTAGTAGAGTCTTGCAGATCGGTATTGTCGATGCCCCCTTTTTCTCGCGAAATCGGGTTTATGACATTTGGGCGGACAACTCTTTTCCTTTTGGAAATCGGGTTTGCAATTTAGAAGAGTCGCCACCTAATGATTGAGTGCATTAGGACACTAAGAATAAAAATAAAAAAAAGAATCAGAGAATGGGTAAGGGCTTGAAATTATCTCGGGGGGAAGGTGTTAGGCACCCCCCAAGATCCACTAGTGTGGTTCTCGGCCATGCTATAATTGTGACTTTAAATATAAACAACAAGTAAACATACAAGACAACTTTCACATAACGATTGCAAACAAGGGAAGTATAAAGTTAAATAAACATGCTGATGTTCGGAGATAGGCGATTTCATAATTATTTAAGGGATATACAAGTGCAGGAAAAGGGGGTCAAATAATTGGTACAAATAGTCAAACAAAGGGAATAAAAGAGGCGGAGGTTTGGAGAAGAAACAGTGCTAATTAAAAGAGATTTTTTAGTGATTGAAGTAAAAGAAGAAGTTTAGAGAACTGAAAAATTAACAACTTTTCTAAAAAAAAAAGTTCTGGAAAGAAAAGAAAGTAAACAAATAAAGAGGGAGGGGGTCCTAGGTTTATACATAACATGGATCACCCCATACAACACCCGGTAACCATTTATACACGTGGTGCTATCACATGGTCATCATATCCATGTCTACCCTTACCCACCCCGTTAAGGTATTAAATCGCGGAATGGTCTCGTTACTTATTGCATGCTATTACCCGCCCCAATCCTATCAGTCCCGGAGGCAGTTGGGACTACTAATCCTAAAGGGAAGGGAGATTGTCTTTTCAGAGTTTTAAAAGGACAAAAGTCTAGTGCGACAAACAAAACACATAAAAGCAGTAAAAGGGGAAACACATAACAGTTAAAGGCTCAAATAGGCCTCCTCATTCAAAGAAACGAATTGTTTAGCATGATTTACAGGTACTGGTTAGGTCCTTAATTAAACTTAAACGTTAAAGGGGTGGCTGATTCATCACATATTTTCAGATAAGAAGTCCAAATTAGGCTTGCCTGCTGGTTGTAATTATTAAAGACTGGCATAGTAATTAGTTACCTAATGGTTTGCCTAGGTGAGACCTATAGGCATGATATCTAACAAGGTAAAGCATACTGATTTTAAGGAAGGATTACTGTTTTTAGAAATAAACCAATTCTGCAGATACTAAATGACATTATTACTGATTTTAGACTCGCGGATGAATCAGATTTAAACGATTGCTCCTATAGGCATGAATTCTAAGCGTTACTGATTTTTAAAACGGTTACGTAAGTGAAGGAATCCCATAAGCATGGTATCTAGGATGCGATTGATTATTCTTTAACCTATGGATTGTTTGCCTAGTGACATATGCATATGCAGAAGTGCAGAAACTTATAGGCATAACTTCTATATACGGAAATGCAGACACTTATAGGCATGGTCTCTAATGTGGGAATGCAGAAACTTATAGACATGGTCTCTAATATAGGAATGCAGAAACTTATATACATGATTTCTAACGAAATGCATAACTTATAGGCAGGATTTCTATATGCAGTAATGAACAATTTATAGGTAGGATCTCTATATGCAGTAATAAAATAACTTATAGGCAGGATCTCTATATGCAGATACATAAACGAAAAGGTTGTGATTGTAGAAGTAAAGACCTAAAACATGATATCTACCCCATATGCATAACATGAGTGACCCTCCCCCATTTTTACTATACACCCCATAAGTTATTACAAGATTATTACAACTTGAATGAATCCAGAAAAAAGTAAAGAAAATTACATCAGAAAAAATTCCAACCAAGGAGAGCCTAATTTAGACTCCTAGTCTGAAACATGAAATAAACCAACTTCCAAAGATCAGATTTCCAAAGCCTTTCTTATCTTTTGGTGTGTCAAAGTTCCAAGGAGCTTCATGAGCTCCAGGCAGTGCTTACACCCAAATATATTGCAGGATCAGATTATAGTGCAGTATGGAAGAGCCAGCCCTCAAATGTCCAAGTTCAGAGGGAACTCAAGGTCCCCAAGGCAAGGCTCATAGGAGGGGGGCAGAACTTAGAGTCTAAGAGTAAGTGTAAGTGCAATAGACGGGGAGTTAGGGAAGGCCATGACAGGCTAGTGGTCATGCCCAGCAATTAGGAATGCTGGCACACCCCTGACCAGCCTGTTAGCTAGATTTGGGAGTTAGGACCCATTGAAGGTCAGGTTCGGACCTGGGCAGTAATTTGGATACTGCCAGGCCATGAACTTTAACTCAGCACATAGAAGGGAATGAGGGTATAGGGAATTTATAACAAATAGTAAACATAAAAGAAAGTAACATATTTAATACAGAACATGAGCAACAAAGTAGGCAAGAGTGTAGTGACTGTAAAATAAACACATAGGGAAGAAGCTGAAATCAAAATCGAGACATACCAGTTTCAGGGAAAACAAATAAGTAAAATAGCAGTCTTGAAAAGCCAAGTTGCAAGCAAAGCAGTACAAAAGTCTCAGAAGAGAGTAGAGAATTGAAAGAGTATTGTGCTTGAGAGTATGCGTATGAGAGTATGAGTATTGAACTTAGGATTCAAAAGTTCAAAGTTGTTTTAGTGCTGATGGGTCGAGCCCCTTTTATAGTGCAACAAACAAGTAAGAACAAGGTAAGGAAATAATATTGTAATCAATCTCCCTTTAGTTAAGGGATTTCAAACGGGTAAAAACAATTAAGGAAAGGGATTTGAAAAAATATTTTCCAGGCAGTACAATAAAGGGTAAATACATAGCAGTTATTTAAGGCAACAACCCAATGGTACACGGTTTGTGTGAAATAAGGAAAGGGAATCAATCAGACAACTAGTAAAATCAAAGTTACAGGCTTTTACTCGAATGAATCAAGTCAGGAAAGGGGTAAAGAAAGGTTTAATTTAAAGGAAATCAGTAACAATCAAGTAAACACTATTAAAGGAATTCGAAATCAATTAGTAATTGGCAAAAACCCTTTTAAAAGAAGAACTTCTCATATATAAAGCAGACAAATCAAACAAAAGAATCGTCATGTTACTTAGAAAAATAGTTCTAACATTGAAAGGTTCAGAATCGTAAGCAAGAGGATACGAGTCCAATTGCAGACTCAGAATGAGTCTGAGAGTCCAGGGTCCCAAAGTGGAACCCTAACTTGAACATAAAAGTCAAAATCGCCAAGGGGAACCCCGAAATCCTAGGGTTTCAACTTGAATCAGACATAAAGGTGAGAAAGCAAGCCATTGAAACAGACTCAAAGGTTTGTTTCAGAGCCTCAACAAAACAGATATGAGAGCATGTTTGAACAACAAAGTAAGAAAGCTGATTCAAGATCATGAAGAACATATTTGAGAAAACTCTTAAACGAGTTCAGAAGAAAGAGATGATACAAACTTAAACAAAAGCAGATGAAGCATGTTTAGCAAGAATACGAACAGAGTTTAGTAAGACAAAAATCAAAGAATCTCAACGGTAAACACATATAGTAAAAGAGCAAAGAAAACATAACAGGATTAACATAGGAGTAACATGTATAGTAGAAAAAAGAAAAGTAGACAGACAGTACCTGTGTAGCAAAAGAAATCACACGAGCATGATATAGACAACACACATAAAGCAAAGAAGAAGAAAAATCAGAAAGATTTTTGGAAAACTCCTTTCAGAAACCATAAAATCGAAGACGAACGATTTTGAAAAGAACTTTTTGGGAAAACACTTTAAATGTCAAGTGAAGCATAGATACAGCATACAAACGACATGGAAAGAACCTCGAATAGCTTAGGGTTTCGGAGAAACCCTAGAAATGAGAAAGGCTTGGAAGAAGGTCCGATCTTGAGTCGGAGAGGTCAGGAATCAGGCTCCTGAGTCTTGAATATGCCGGAGCATTCCGGAGAAGCCATGGAATCAAAGGTCTGAGAAGATCGGAGAGGGAATCATCGAGGTCAGGTCTCGAAGCTTCGAACAACCATGACTTACTGGTGAAGGTAGGTGAGTACCAACTATCCATGGCCTGAGAAGCCATGTATTCCGGTGACAGGCGGTTGAAAAGGGGTAGGAGGAGGCTAGGGTTCCGGAGAGCTTGAGAGAGTTTGAGAGAGTTTGGGATTCAGAGGTGGCTGAGAAGTGGGGAATGAGGGATTAGGGTAGGTCATTTGGGGTTAAAATGGTAAGGGGGAATTATGGCCGTTGATCTGTACGATCAACGACCTAGATCTAAAGGGGTAGGTGGGAACCGGGTAGGGTCGTTTGAATTGGGTTATGGGTTGGGTCGGATTAAAAAATGGTCCCGTCCGGTTGGGGTTGAGATTGGGTCAATTAAGGGTTAAAATTGAAATGTAAAAGAGGCTGTAATTGAAATGAAATGAGGCTAAATGTTAAATAGCCAATTTTACCGTTTTTTATAAAAAATAGTAAAATGATTTTAAAAACAAATTAAAAGCACTGAACCAATTAGTAATATATAAATGTTAATTAAAAAATGCTGGAACCAATTTTATAATTAAAGAAATGCTATTAATCCTAAAATAGGCTAAAATTGTAATTGTTTGTATTTTAGCTTTTAAAAATACCAAATAAAATTGAAAAAATATACAAAAAACACCTTAACTATATTTTGGTGTAAGTATGAGAGTGAAATAAACTATTAACCAAAGTTGATAGTTT
This sequence comes from Nicotiana attenuata, assembly GCF_001879085.1. NCBI lineage: Eukaryota > Viridiplantae > Streptophyta > Magnoliopsida > Solanales > Solanaceae > Nicotiana > Nicotiana attenuata. Next base: position 47,081,393 of record NC_031999.1, read on the forward strand.
TGGGAATAATTACTGATTTTTGTATTGCTAAAATGGACAATAAATTGATTTTAAAAATCTTTAAAATTTATGAAAAATACCAAAACACTTGGGCATGCTTATATATGCATATATATGTTATTTTGAAAGTATTTTGTATACAAAAAAAATACGTAGGGAACAATTGGGTATCAACAGGTATGATGGCGTCCATACCTATCTTTGAGAGGCTACAGGGCATTTAGGATAAACTTCCCGTCTTTCTTTCCTTATCGTGCGACATTGATTCAGCTTGGAGTGTAACTCTTTGAATTCCTTCCACGCATTCATATGCGCATGTGAGTGCTCGGTATCGGTGGAGCCTCAACGGCTTGTGAGTCCATGGATGAGATGCGAGATGTGATTTCTTTATGCTAATGATGGGTCAGTCTGGAGGGCTTGAGGCCGGGTTATGATTGCAGCTTGAGCATGGGGATTTCGGTTGTGTGAGCATGTGCTTTTGGACTTATATGTCCGGTAGTGTCCCTATGAGTGGAATTTGTGGCAGGCGAGTGGTTGGATGACTAAATGACGAGTAGGATATGACTGCAGGCTATGTTAAAAGGATTTGAAGGTGACGAGAAGAGTCTGCTTGGGGTGTAAAAAGGGCTAATAGGTGCTTGATTTCTATCTTGATGTGGCATATAGTCTCGAGTTATGAGTGTATCGAATTTTCATGTTTTTTAATTGTGGAACGAATTTGATTCTCATGCCTCATTGATAAGTTCAGACTCAGGAAGATTAAGTGGTGGCATAGCAGTTGTGGCTAGAGTTTAAGATTTACGTTGGATGGTGTCAAGGCTCGCGGTATTTCTATGTCATTGTGGATTATGCATTTAATTAACAGGAAGACTAAGTGGTGTAGGAAACGACCTTAGATTCACAGAAGGTCTCATCAGAGTTGGTGCCTCGGTTGCGGTACTTTGGGGTGCTAAGAGGGAAAGCAACAACTTATGGGACTTAGGGCGGTGTTATTTTTATGCTAGAATCTCTTATGGCAACCTTTGGGGTATGGATCCTGGTGTTCTCGCAAGTAGGGGTATCAACTTGAGGGTAAATTGGAAGGAACTCGGAGGAACATGGCAGTTTGATAGTAACTTGGATCAACACGGTAATGATATGATCGGTTCTTTGGGTACTTGCGATGTGGTGAGTCTCCACAGGTGTTTCGTGGCAATGCTCATGGGTTTTGGGCAACTGCGTGGCTTGGTTGAGTTAGAGGGACTCGGTTCTGATAGCTTGATTATGTACAAATGGATTTTAAGGAGTTCTCGATGATTTCTATCACGGTTCGAGGTGGATATTTCCTACTGGTGTGAGGAACATGTTGCATATTGGGATTTCCTCCGGGATGAGATCAAGTAGGAGGTTTCTGACTGATCAAGATTGAGTTTTGCATGCGCAAGGTCACAATTCAGTTTTGAAGGGAAGGTCATAAATTTTTAGATAGCACGGATGGTTTTAGATGTCTAGATGGATGCTATTACTATTTGGTATTGCCTAAGAAGGGTGTACATTTTAGAAGGCACGTTGTGTTTTGACTTACTGATGCATCATTGATATTGCAGTGCTCGCCTGGTTAGTCGACTGCTGAGATTCAGATTTTGTTATATGGCACAGAAGAATTTTAGAAGTATTCCTCGTGGGATGATCGTGTTCGAGAGATGGGTTAGACATTTGGGCGGTGGAGTTGGGATTAGATAGCGTGATTCGTGTGTTCTATGGATTGGAGACTGGAGGGATATTTGTCCGTTCGGGGATGACCGGAGTTGATTTGGGGGCCCATTGGTAGGCCCAATGAGGATGAGTATTCTGTATCGGATCGGATTTGCTTGCTCCTGCGCAGCTGTTACCTCAGGTATATCGTCGGGCGGAGTAAATTCTATTCGTGCCTTGGCCTATGTTATGTGTTCCTCTCTTATGCTATGACGGATTGTGAGGGTTACATGGTTCTTCGCGCGCAGATTGTAATTCAGTTTAGGCTTCATCGCACTATGGGCGAGATGGCCTTCGTGATGTTGACTTGCTTATTGCACCATAGTTGTGCTTGTCCTTCTCATTATTGTTTATTCCTAATAATTTTTCCCACAGTTATATTTTTGTGCACTCTATTGTGCTTGATATTGACGCATGTTGATACCCAATTTTCCCCCGTATATTTTTATATGCAAAATACCTTTCAAATGGCATATGTATGCATATATACGTATGCCTAGGTGTTTTATTATTTTTTAAATCAATTTATTGCCCTATTTTATCAATATAAAATCAATGATTATTCCCCAAATGATCATTTTTGTGATTCATTTATTGTATTTTCATATTTATACCAAAATATAGCTAAGGTAATTTTTTGCACATTTTTTTTACAAATTCATTTAGTATTTTAAAGCTAAATTGCATGTAATTGCAATATTAGCCTATTTTAAGAATTAATTGTGTTTATAATTGTAGAATTGATTCCAGTATTTTTAATTCAATATTCATATATTATTAATTAATTTAGTACCTTTAATTTGTTTTCAGAAATCATTTTACTATTTTATAAAATAAAAAGGAAAAAGTGGCTATTTAAAATCTAGCCCTATTTATTTCAATTTTGGCCCAAATCGACCACCCCAATTAACCCAATTTCAATCCCAAATTACCGGGCCAATTCCTAAACTACCCGCCCATGACCCGATTTAATCCAACCCGCCCGGCTCCCCAATAAATCCAGGCCGTTGATCAAAATGATCAACGGCCACGATCCCTCCATTCCTTTTTAATTTACCAAACCCCCCAACCCTAAATCATTTCACCTAAGACGCCGCCTTTGAATCCCTTCACCCCCTCAAACTCTCTCGAACCTTCTCTGAACCCTAGTCGTCTCTTATCATCTTCCCCTGTGAAACCCACCGGAATCCATGGCTTCTCAGGCTGTGATAGTCCTATACTCACCTCCTATTGCTCCTATGTGCTTGATACCTGAAGATTCGAGGCCTGACTTCAAAGGTTTTCACCCAGACCTCTATTGATTCAAGGTTCTCTGGTCATCTCCGGCCTTGCTCCGGCGTACTATTGTTGTTTGAGTCTGATTCCGACCTCTCCGACTCAGATCGATGACCTCTCAAAGCCTTTCTCATTTCTAGGGTTCTTCTGAAACCCTAACCCTTTGAGGTTTTCTCCGATTTCTTTAGATCTGTGGGGTATCTGTGCTCTCTTTGAGTGTTTCAAATGATTTCTTTAACTTTTCTTTCGAAAATTATTTTTTAAAATCTTTCTTTCCGATCTAGGGTTTTCTGAAAAAATGTTTAAGTTTTTCTCTTCACCCTTTCTTTTGTGTATTTGCCTCTATTGCGCTCCTGTATTTTTATCTACCACGTTCTTGTATGTGTTCTGTTCTTGTATGCTCTTCTACTGAGTTTTTATACTCCGCTCTTGTATGTTCTTTTTTACTGTGTTTTATATGCTCCATGCTTGAATGTTTTTCTACCATGTTTTCCATACTATGTTCTCGTATTTTCTTCTGCTATGTCCTGCTATGTTTTGCCTACTATATTCTTTCTACTGTGTTCTTAAGGTTTTGCTATTTTTCTTCTACTGAACCTTGTTTGAATTTCTCCTGAAAGATCCTCTTAAGCATGCTTCTTCTACTGTTCTTATCAGTATTTGCCATTATGTTCTTTGAATCCTTCTACTGTGATTGCACGTTACTTTGCTATCATGTTTTCTCATGAGTTCTGTTGCTTAAGAAGCCTGTTCTTTTTTTTTTTGAAACTTCTAAACATGATTTCGATTCAATTGCCTGCCCTCACATCTCTGCTTTATGTTTTGCTTGAACTAGAGTTTTATTTCGAAACCCCTAATTCTTTCAGATTGACTTCGAGTCTTTGAATTGAGTTTGGACTTCTTTGTTTTCATATGACACTGACCTTTTGCTAAACTCTTCTATACTGGATTTTCTATTGATTTTACAATGACACTACAGTCTTCTTTCATGCTTAACGTGTTTGTATTCTCCTTATATATGATGAGCTTCCCTCTAAAGTAGATTTTAAATCTGTAATTAGTCCATACTCCCCTCTGAATATGGGTCTAATTGATTCCCTTTCCATGTTTGCTAATTTCCTTTAAGTTAAAAACCTTTCCCATCTTTTGACACGGTTCATTCATAACAAATCTCTAACCTCTGATTTCTTGGCTATTAATTGATTCTCTTTCCTTAATTGCACAACCGTGTAGTTCAAAATTCTGATTTTAAATAAAAGTCTTATGTATTCGCCCCTAATTGCCTACTTTGCACAAAGTGTTTGATTTATTTCTTTCCTTAATTGGTTTATACCCATTTGAATCTGAATCCTTAATTAAAGGGAGTCTTGTGTAATTGATTGACAATCAGTTCTTCAATTATTTTCTTACCTTATTTCCTGATGACTTTTACACTATAAATACACGACTCTTTAACACTCAACACACGATTAACAATTCTTCACTACTACTTCACAATCTCTCCTGAACTCTTACTAGCACTCTCTTCTTGTCTATTCTGTGGCTTTTACAAGACTACTGCATTTTCTCTATTCGTTTCTTTGAAACTGGTATGTCCTAATTTAAGTTTCAGCATCACCACAATGTGTTCATTTACAGCTTTTATCTATGTCTATTTTACTGTTTCTAATTAAATTAAGTATGCGCATATCTTTCGGTTTCTGTTATGAATCCTTGCTCCCCTACCCTATTGCTCCTATGTGTTTGAGAGTTGTGGCTTAAGGCATGGCAACATGAATTGTTGTCCATGAATTAAGTTTGACCCAATGGGGTCTTAACCTCTATATAAACAGGCTGGAGGGTGTGCCAGCATATCCCATTGCTGGGTGTGCCCATCAGCCTGCTTTTCTTTTGCTCTCGCAAATTCCCCCATTCCCTATCCCCTATGTGTGTTAATGTGAATTGCTTCCCTCTTCCTTTTCCCCTTTCAGAATTCCACTTCTACACTTGCACTCTCTCTTAGTTCCTAAGTTCTGCCCCCCCCCCCCTCTTGTGATCCTTGCCTTGGGACCTTGAGTTCCCTCTGAACTTGTACATTTGAGGGCTGGCCCTTCCACACTGCACTATGTCTTAATATGGTAATGCAATGGGGTGTCAGCACTGCCCGGAGTTCATGTGGGGCTCTTAGGGAACTTTGACACACCCCAAATGAGAGAAAGGCTTTGAAATCTGATCTTTGGAGTTGGTTTACTTCATACTTCAGACAGGAAGTCTGAATCAGGCTCTCCTTGGTTGTAGTTTTTAATTTATTATGTATTTTTCTTTATTTTACTTTTCTGGGCTGTAATAACTTTGTAATAAAACTCTTGGGGATGGCTAGTGAAAAAGGGAAGGGTTACCATGTATGCAAAGGGTAGATAACCTGCCTATAGGAGTTTCTGATTTTCTGCACTTCCATACGTAGATAACCTGCCTATAAGATCTCTAATTTCAGCATTCTCATATAGATACCATGTCTATAGGAATTTCTCCATTCTTTCACGTAGATACCATGTCTATAGGAATTTTGTATTCTTTCATGTAGATAACATGCCTATAGGATTTTCTAATTTCAGCATTCTCATACGTAGATAACATGTCTATAGGATTTCTGCACTCTCATGTATAGATACCATGTCTATAGGATGCATATGCATGCAGAGAATATGCCTATAGGTCCTTTCTGATTCTTGCATATCCACTTCTCACTAGGCAAACATGTTTATAGGTCTTAATAACTAAACACAATCAGATGTCATGTTCATATAAAACCCAGCATTTAGATGTCATGCCTATAGGGTTTCTGCATTTTTACTATGTCTATAAAATGTGTTCTAAAGTCAAAAAACGCATAGAAAGCATGCCTATAGGAGCTTTAACCGAATCTGAATCACCTCACTCATTTATAAGTCTAAAACTAGCAGTAATAATGTATTACCAATGGCAGAACTTGTGCTCTTCGAAAACTAATTTTTTTTAACTGGCAACTTTCTTTTTTTCCTAAATCAGTATGTAATCAGTTCATATTCTTGTTTCTGAAATATGTAGATATCATGCCCATAGGTTTTCGTCTATCACTTAGGCAAGCCATAGGATAACTTATAAATTGAATCAGATCTTATTAGCTACAACCAACAGGTAGGCCTGCTTCGGGCTTCTTATCTGAACTATGTAATAAATCAGTCTGCCTCAAACCTTTTTAGTTTAATTAAACCTTAAACAGTACGTGCAAGACATGCTAAAATACTTGCTTTTCTTTGTTTAAAGGAGGTCTGTTTGAGCCTTACGTTTGTTTACATGTTTCTCCATACTTGTTATATGTGTTTCTGCTTGTCGCCCTAGTATTTTTACCTTTGAAACCACAAATAAGCCAACCTCTCCTCCCTCTTTTAGGATTAGTAGTCCCAAGCACCTCCGGGGCTGATAGGATCGGGGCGGGTAATAGCATGCAATAAGAAAACGAAACTATTCCGCGCTTTAATACCTTAACGGGGTGGGAAAGGGTAGATATGGATATGATGACCATGCGATAACACCACATGTATAAGTGATCACCGGGTGTTGTGTGGGGTGATCCATATTATTAATAAACCTAGGACCCCCTTTCCTTTGTTCTTTGTTTCTTTTAAATCTTTTAAAACATTTGTTCTAAATCAACTCTCTTTAATGCTTTCCGACTTTGTGTGTTTCTAGCTTTTATGTGATAAATCCCCTCTTATTTGAATTCTTAATTGCCTATGTGTTATTTGTACTTTAAGTCACAATAATAGCTTGGCCGGGAACCACACTAGTGGATTCTGAGGGGTGCCTAACACCTTCCCCTTGGAATAATTTCAAGCCCTTACCCTATCTCTGGTTATCCAAACTCAAACCCTTCTTAGTGTCCTAAATGCACTTAAATCATTAGGTGGCGACTCTTCAATTCTCTTAAACCCAATTTTCCAAAAGGGAACGAGTTGTCCTTCCAAAAGTCATAAACCTGATTTTCGCGGAGGAAAAAGGGGGCGCTACAGCATGGCAACTCTGCTGGGGATATTCTTTTAGGCTTTTACCATTTCAAACTATTACTATGACTTTACATTTCTTATATGCCTTTATTTGTTTAATCCCTTTAAGCATTTAATTCCTTCTTCTATTACAAAACTAACTTGTCTTTTGTTTCTTTCTCTTATTTTTTTTTACTGCCTTCCTTTACTGCATTCCTTTATTACTGCTTTAAATTATTGTAATTATTATTTTATGAACGTGCAAATACGTGACAAATTATTTTAATTATTGCATAAGCATGTTTTCAACATCATATTCCACTCGTGCCAAACAAAATACCATAGCAATGCTTATAATGAGTGGTTGCGCTCTTCCGATATTATCACCCCCTAAATCCGGCAAAGGCGTATTTGCGGTAAAACCAGTTGATCAACGGTGTAGTCGACGGTTCCGCGCCTTTCCCTCTTGAGTTGTCCGCTCAAGGGTACCAGTCTAAAACCCCATAGAAACTTTACTCTGTTTAATTGTGCATGCATCATGGTCAAACCTAGCCGAGTCAGTTATGTAGTCCGCATAATGACTCTTTAAGATAGCCTTGTCCAAAGTCCACTGGGTTTTCCCAAAACCCAAACGGACACTACCACGTTTTGTGCATTTATTTGGAGAACTAAAATGCTTTTATGCCAATTGTTGATATTAAATAGTCGAGTTTGGTGTGGTTAAGAGCCTAACCTTTTTGTCTTGCAGAAATACGAGGCACGAAGTCCCCAGATTTGGCATGGTCACCAACATCCACCCAAAATTGCTAAGCTGGTGGGAGGATCTTCACTCTAGTGATCAGGCTTTTGTCCGGAAATATTTGGGAAACCTACCTTCTCTCCTAGAAATCCAACCCAACAACAAGATCATCCAGAGCTTACCTGCTACTAGGACTGCGCGAGCTGGGAGAGCTGTTCGATGGAGCCAACAATGCCGAGTCTGGGGAAGGTCCCTCTGGGACCAAATAGATAGGAATTTCCATTTTCGCTTTATAAGATGTAATAAGGCCGATGGCCATTAGTGATTTTTATTTTCTTGTCATTTAGTGTCGTTTTAGGATTCGTCTACCTTTTATCAATGAAATGAGGCATTTAGCATTCTAAGTTCTCCAAATTAACTTGTCGCTAGGCCTACCTCGGGCACAACGAGGTCCCCAAAATTAGGACGCGCTTTATATTTCCACACTACGTGTTTAAATATTGCAATATTTTTTTATAATCCTTACTGACTTGTTACCTTTTTGTTTTTACTTTTGTTTATTGCCCTCCCCAAAGGTTAGTTCGTGAACTCTGGCAACATCATCATATTTTACGAGATCCAGGGGCCCTCCACCTACTCCTCCTCCCAGTCCTGTCAGACACAAAAGCAAAGGAAAAATGGAAGATTCGAACAACTCAGCTGAACGGGTAGAGGTCACTCTGGTCCCCAAGGAAAATGCATCCCAACTAGAACAAAAGTTGTCGAAGTTTCAGGAAGAACTTGATCAAGTCCGGAATCTGGCAAATCTGTCATTTTCCCTCACCACTCCAGAGGTTACTTTCCCAAAATCTCAGAATCTTGTACCTCCGCAAAACATCCCAAAGCAACAAAACCATCCCATTCCTCACCACCACTGCAATACTTGCCATACCTCAAATGATACCTCATTGCTCATCCCAGAACTCCACAAATGACCACTGCCACACCCAACATAATACCCCCATCTACGTGGAGACTGTGCCACACTCCACCCAGTCCATCTCAAGCACACCCGAGTCCGAGGGTAAGGACTTGCTGATCAGAAATCTGGCCAAAGAGCTTAAGAAGTTGACTAGCAGAATTCAAGGCGTTGAAGGTAGTAAGGGAATTGAAGGGTTGAACTACGAAGATCTTTGCATACAGCCCGATGTCGAACTGCCCGAGGGGTACAAACCTCCCAAGTTCGAGATGTTTGATGGTACAGGGGATCCAAGGGTCCACTTGAGAACATACTGTGACAAGCTGGTTGGAGTAGGAAGAGACGAGAAAATCCGCATGAAGCTTTTCATGAGGAGCCTGAAGGGAGACACTTTATCTTGGTACATTAGCCAGGATCCGAAGAAGTGGTCGAGCTGGGTAAGCATGGCATTTGATTTTATGGACAGATTCAGGTTCAACACGGAGAATGCGCCAGATGTGTTCTATATTCAAAACTTGAAAAAGAAACCCATAGAGACCTTCCGTGAGTATGCTACTCGATGGAGATCAGAAGCTGCTAAGGTTAGGCCTGCTTTGGAAGAAGAGCAAATGAACAAATTCTTCGTTCGGGCCCAAGACTCACAGTATTATGAGAGGTTAATGCTAATCGAAAATCATAAATTTTCTGATATCATCAAGCTAGGAGAAAGGATCGAGGAAGGCATCAAGAGTGGTATGGTTACGAACTTTGAAGCCTTGCAGGCTACCAATAAGGCTTTACAATCTGGTGGTACGTCCAAGAAAAAGGACGTAGGTACTGTAATGGTTGCACAGAGGACCAAATCCCCTATCAAATACCAAACCTACCCAATACCTCCAATCACATATCAGCCTACCCCAAATTGCCAAGCACCCTCACCCTCTTACCATACTCCACCACCCACTTATCAATCAGCTCCACCTCCTGCATATCAGCCCACTTCACCTAAATACTCCCAACCAACACATGTTTACCAAACCTACAACACCCAACCATCCCACTATCAATCATCTACCCCACGTTAAAACTTCCCTAGACCTCGACCAAATTTTGACCGCAGACCTCCCAAATAGTATACCGCCATTGCTGAACCAATTAACCAGCTGTACGAAAGACTCAAAGCTGCTGGTTATGTCACCCCTATCCCTGCTATAACCCCCGAGAACCCTTCTCAGTGGGTCAATCCAAATAAATCCTGTGCTTACCATTCTGGCATGAAAGTACATACCATTGATGAATGCAAGGACAAGATCCAGACTTTGATTGACAGCAAGATTATTATGGCAAAGGAGCCTGCTCCTAATGTCCGCAATAACCCTCTGCCAGACCACAAAGGTGGAGGTGTTCACATGATCGAGATAGAGGATGACTGGGACCCCAAGGGATCAATCGGTTTAATCACAGAAGGCGACGATCCAAAGAAGCCAGTAGTCACCCTTAATCCGATTGTGGTCCAGATTCAGCATTCTGGGGACGCCGAGGTAAACATGTCCATGCCACTCGAGTTTGAAGCACCATCCTCTGCAAAGGCGCCAGCGTCGATTGAGGTTGAGTTTATGTCACCGGCAAACACACCTACACCCTTTGAAGTTGCAGTTTTACCAGACCAATAGCCACACCAATGCCTGTGTCAATGTCAGCCATAACACCATTCCATACGAAGGCTATACCATGGGACTACACAGCCAAGGCCAGAAGAAAGGGGAAGGTCAAGTTCGGGAAAGCTATTGCAGCACAGGGTATGACGAGAACTGGTAGAGTTTACACCCCGGAACATCTGGCTGAGTCAAGCAAGCAGGCCTCTAGTCGGCCAACCATCACTGAAACTGGTGCCGACGATCTCTGGAGAAAGATACAAGCCAAAGAATACTCAGTCATTGATCAGTTGAACAAGACACCAGCACAGATTTCTATCCTTGCTTTGCTACAAAGTTCCGATGCCCACAAGAATGCCTTGTTAAGAGTGTTGAGTAAGGCGTATGTACCAAGTAACATCACCGGCGGAGAGATGGCGAACATGGTAGGCCAGGTATTGGAAAGTCACAAGATCACTTTTCATGAAGATGAGCTCCGCCAGAGGGGTTGAGTCACAACAAGGCATTGCACATCACCGTGCAGTACGAAGATTATTTTATCACCAGAATCCTGATTGACGGAGGATCCAGCCTCAACATTTGTCCGTTGGTAACACTCAGGACATTAGGAAAGGGGCTGCATGAGATCAAAGATGGGGCCATCAACGTCAAAGCTTTTGACGGATCCCAAAGGTCCACTATTGGGGAAATTAGTTTGTGTTTGCAAATGGGGCCTACTTGGTTTGATATCGATTTTCAAGTGATAGACGTACCGGCATCTTACAATCTGTTGTTGGGATGACCATGGATTCATGCCGCTAGGGCTGTAGCATCAACACTACATCAGGCAGTGAAGTTTGAGTGGAACCACCAAGAGGTGATCATTCACGGTGACGGTAGCAATCCCATATACAGTCGCCAAACTATCCCAGCAATTGGAGGAAGAATAAGGATAGGCGGGGAAACTTACCACCACATCGAGCGAGTCAACGCCGTCGACAAGGATAAATGGTGGGATAACAAAATTGAAAGCATATTGAACTGGAGCGGGTATGAACCTGGCAAGGGACTTGGCAAGAACCTCCAAGGAATCGCTAAGCCCATCAAGCTCAAGAAACATGGCACCACCTTCGGGTTGGGATATGAGTATACTTGGAAGGAATTCAACCACTGTTCGCCACTATGGCGCGGTCCTTACTATCCTTTGGAGCAGCCAATACCCCGTTTGGAGCAGTCTTTCCAACCGGCCGAGGTTATCTACGGGTCAGAAGAAGAAGAAGCACTGGCAGCAGTGAGGAATTTGTTCTTGGAAGACGATGATATGGATTGCTGTGTCATTTTCGAGGAGGAGGGGGAGGAAGGCCCTTTCATACAAGCTGTAAGCAGAGGAGCATGCCTCAATAACTGGACTATCAGAACCACCAGAGCCCGGCGAGCCTTGGGGTAGCAAGGCTGAACAAGCATCATACACTATTTTATTTTACTAGTTTACTTTCCTTCCGCATTTTTTTACAAGAAAGAGCTCCAATGTTCAAAAGCAATTATGGAATTTATCCAAGCATTTCAGTTTTATTATAAATCTTACTCTTATTATTTTCTCTCATTACTTTACTTATACAACATTACTATTACTTATCTTGATGAACCAATGACTGTGACATGCAACGAGACAACGCAACAAACGGACTTAGATTCAGAGGAAGATGATATACCGGAAGAGATTGTTAAAGAGGTTGAGAATTTTGAGAACAGACCTAAGTCCAACCTGGACGAGACTGAGATTGTTAACCTGGGAGATGCAGAAAACATCAAAGAAACACGAATCAGCGTTCATTTGTCACCATCAAAAAAGGAAGAATACACAGAGTTTCTAAGAGAATATGAGGACATATTCGCCTGGTCGTACGATGACATGACTGGTCTGAGTACATCCATTGTGGCTCACAAATTGCCAACTGATCCAGCCTGTCCGCTAGTAAAACAGAAGCTCAGAAAGTTCAAGCCAGACATGAGTTTGAAAATCAAGGAAGAAGTCACTAAGCAGGTCAAAGCTAAGGTTCTCAGGGTAGTGCAATATCCAACGTGGTTGGCCAACATTGTGCCAGTACCGAAGAAGGACAGGAAGGTTAGAGTCTGTGTCGACTACCGGGATCTCAACCGAGCCAGTCCAAAAGACAACTTCCCCTTGCCAAACATACACATCCTGATTGACAATTGCGCCAAGCACGAGTTGCAATCATTTGTAGATTGTTTCGCGGGGTATCATCAGATCTGGATGGATGAAGAAGATGCTGAGAAAACGACTTTCATTACGCCGTGGGGAATGTACTGCTACAAGATGATGCCGTTTGGGTTAAAGAATGCAGGGGCCACCTACATGAGGGCCATGACTACCATTTTTCATGACATGATACACAAGGAGATCGAAGTATATGTGGATGATGTCATCATCAAGTCCAAGAAAGCCACTGATCACATGGAAGATCTGAGGAAGTTTTTCAACAAACTGAGAAGATACAACCTGAAACTGAATCCCGCAAAGTGTGCATTCGGGGTTCCAGCTGGAAAATTGCTTGGGTTTATTGTGAGTCGCCGGGGAATAGAGCTGGATCCATCAAAGATCAAAGCCATTCAAGAATTGCCACTGCCAAAGAACAAGAAGGATGTAATGAGTTTCTTGGGGAGACTTAACTACATCAGCCGGTTCATAGCCCAATCTATGGTTATTTGTGAGCCGATCTTCAAAATTTTGAAGAAGGATGCCGCCACCAAATGGACCAATGAATGCCAGAAAGCTTTCGACAGAATCAAGGAATACTTATCAACACCACCAGTCTTAGTCCCGCCTGAGCCAGATAGACCTTTGCTACTCTACATCACAGTGTTAGATGGTGCCTTCGGTTGCGTCCTAGGGCAACATGATGAAACGGGAAAGAAGGAACAAGCCATTTATTATCTCAGTAAGAAGTTCACCCTGTACGAGGCCAGGTATTCTCTGTTAGAACGCACCTGTTGTGCTTTAACTTGGGTGGCCCAGAAGCTGAGGCACTACTTTTGTGCCTATACTACATATCTCATATCAAGGATGGATCCTTTGAAGTACATCTTTCAGAAGCCCATGCCCACTGGTAAGCTAGCCAAGTGGAAAATCCTGTTGAGTAAGTTTGACATCGTCTACGTAACGCAGAAAGCAATCAAAGGACAGGCACTAGCAGATCGCCTTGCTGAAAACCCTGTGGACGAAGAATACAAACCCCTGAAAATGTATTTTCCAGATGAAGAGGTATCATTCATAGGAGAAGATATTGCAGAAACTTATGACAGTTGGAGAATGTTTTTCGATAGAGCATCAAATTTCAAAGGAGTTGGCATAGGGGCCGTCCTAGTATCAGAAACCGGTCAGCATTATCCGGTGTCTGCCAAACTCAGGTCTCCGTGCACCAATAATATGGCCGAGCACGAAGCCTGCATCTTAGGGCTCAAGATGGCCATTGACATGAACATCCAAGAGTTGCTAGTAATTGGGGACTCAGACATACTCATACATCAGGTACGAGGAGAATGGGCGGCCAAGAATTCCAAGATACTCCCTTATCTGCACCATGTGCAGGAGTTGAGAAAAAGGTTCACAAAGACAGAGTTCCAGCATGTTCCCAGAGTCCAGAATGAGTTTGCCGATGCATTGGCTACCCTATCGTCCATGATACAGCATCCAGATACAATCTTCATTGATCCTATTCCAGTAAAGATCCATGATCAGCCGCTTACTCTGCTCATGTAGAAGAAGAAGTAGATGGAAAGCCTTGGTTTCATGACATCAAGGAATATTTTGCAAAAGGAGAATACCCAGAGCTTGCAAATGCTACTCAAAAGCGCACCCTTCGAAGATTGTCTAACAATTTCTTTCACAGCGGAGGAATCCTATATAGGAGGACTCCTGATTTGGGATTGTTTAGGTGTGTCGATGCCAAGGAAGCATCTAAACTGCTAGAAGAAATCCATGCTGGGACCTGCGGTCCACATATGAACGATTTTGTCTTAGCAAAGAAGATCCTCCGTGCTGGTTAATTTTGGATGACCATGGAAACAGACTGCATCCAGTATGTCCGAAAATGCCACCGCTGTCAGATACATGCAGACATGATAAAGGTATCTCCAATTGAGCTTAATGCAACAAGCTCACCATGGCCTTTCGCCGCTTGGGGAATGGATGTTATTGGTCCAATCGAGCCGGCCGCTTCCAACGGGCACAGATTCATCCTCGTGGCAATTGACTATTTTACCAAATGGGTCGAAGCAACGTCTTATAAAGCAGTGACTAAGAAAGTCATGTCAGACTTTGTCCGCGACCGTATTATTTGTCGGTTCGGGATCCCGGAGTCAATCATTACTGATAATGGCTCCAACCTCAACAGTGACTTGATGAAAGCTATGTGTGAGACCTTCAAGATCAGACACAAGAATTCCACAGCCTACAGACCTCAGATGAATGGAGCCGTAGAAGCCGCCAACAAAAACATCAAGAAGATATTGAGAAAAATGATAGAGAAGCATAAGCAATGGCACGAAAAGCTATCATTCGCGCTATTGGGGTATCGCACCACAGTCCGCACATCAACTAGGGCAACTCCCTATATGTTGGTTTATGGTACAGAGGCAGTTATTCCCGCCGAAGTAGAAATTCCTTCCTTGAGGATCATACAAGAAGCTGAGCTCGACGACGCAGAATGGGTGAGAAACCGCTACGAGCAGTTGGCTCTTATAGATGGGAAGAGAATGAATGCAGTTTGCCATGGTCAGCTTTATCAGAACAGAATGTCCAGAGCCTTCAACAAGAGAGTCAAACCAAGACGGTTCACACCGGGGCAGCTGGTGTTAAAGAAAGTTTTCCCGCATCAAGATGAAGCTAAAGGGAAATTCTCTCCCAATTGGCAGGGTCCATACATGGTTCATCGGGTTCTGACAGGAGGAGCCCTTATACTTGCAGAAATGGATGGAGAAGTCTGGCCAATACTAATCAATTCAGATGCAGTCAAGCGCTACTATGTGTAATCTTATGCTTTCCTATATGATGTAATTTTGAACTACGTCTGACCTGATTCTCGTTTAGGAAGGGATACGTAGGCAGCCTTATNNNNAGGAAGAACTTGATCAAGTCCGGAATCTGGCAAATCTGTCATTTTCCCTCACCACTCCAGAGGTTACTTTCCCAAAAACTCAGAATCCTGTACCTCCGCAAAACATCCCAAAGCAACAAAACCATCCCGCTCCTCACCACCAATGCAATACTTGCCATACCTCAAATAATACCTCACTGCTCATCCCAGAACTCCAGAACTCCACAAATGACCACTGCCACACCCAACATAATACCCCCATCTACGTGGAGACTGTGCCACACTCCACCCAGCCCATCTCAAGCACACCCGAGTCCGATGAAAAGGACTTGCTCATCAGAAATTTGGCCGAAGAACTTAAAAAGTTGACTAGCAGAATTCAAGGCGTTGAAGGTAGTAAGGGAATGGAGGGGCTAAACTATGAAGATCTTTGCATACAGCCCGATGTCGAACTGCCCGAGGGGTACAAACCTCCCAAGTTCGAGATGTTTGATGGTACAGGGGATCCAAGGGTCCACTTGAGAACATACTGTGACAAGCTGGTTGGAGTAGGAAGAGACGAGAAAATCCGCATGAAGCTTTTTATGAGGAGCCTGAATGGAGACGCTTTATCTTGGTACATTAGCCAGGATCCAAAGAAGTGGTCAAGCTGGGTAAGCATGGCGTCTTATTTTATGGACAGATTCAGGTTCAACACAGAGAATGCACCAGATGTTTTGTATATTCAAAACTTGAAGAAGAAACCTACAGAGACCTTCCGTGAGTATGCTACTCGATGGAGATCAGAAGCTGCTAAGGTTAGGCCTGCTTTGGAAGAAGAGCAAATGAACAAATTCTTCGTTCGGGCCCAAGACCCACAGTATTATGAGAGACTGATGCTGATCGAGAATCATAAATTTTCTGATGTCATCAAGCTAGGAGAAAGGATCGAGGAAGGCATCAAGAGTGGTATGGTTACAAACTTTGAAGCCTTGCAAGCTACCAATAAGGCTTTACAGTCTGGTGGTACGTCCAAGAAAAGGGACGTAAGTGCTGTAATGGTTGCACAGAGGACCAAACCCCCTATCAAATACCAAACCTATCCAATGCCTCCATCAACATATCAACCTACTCCAAATTACAAAGCACCCTCACCCTCTTACCATACTCCACCACCCACTTATCAGTCAGCTCCACCTCCCGCATATCAGCCCACTTCACCTAAATACTCCCAACCAGCACATGTTTACCAAGCCTATAACACCCAACCATCCCACTATCAATCACCTCCCCCGCGTCAAAACTTCCCTAGACCTCGACCAAATTTTGACCGCAGACCTCCCAAACAGTATACCGCCATTGCTGAACCAATTGACCAGATGTACGAAAGGCTCAAAGCTGCTGGCTATGTCACCCATATCCTTGCTATAACACCTGAAAACCCTTCTCAGTGGGTCAATCCAAATAAATCCTGTGCATACCATTTCGGCATGAAAGGACATACCATTGATGAATGCCGTTCTCTGAAGGATAAGATCCAGACTTTGATTGATAACAAGATCATTGTAGCAAAGGAACCTGCTCCGAATGTCCGCAATAACCCTCTGCCAGACCACAAGGGCGGAGGTGTTCACATGATCGAGATAGAGGACGACTGGGACCCCAAGGGATCAATTGGTTTAATCACAGAAGGCGACGATCCAAAGAAGCCAATAGTCACCCTTAATCCAATTGTGGTCCAGATTCAGCCTTCTAGGGATGCCGAGGTAAACATGTCCATGCCACTCGAGTTTGAAGCACCATCCTCTGCAAAGATGCCAACGCCGATTGAAGTTGAGTTCATGTCGCCAACAAACGCACCTACACCCTTTGAAGTTGCAGTTTTACCGCCTAAGGGGCCTGCTCCGTTCGGAGTAAAGATAGCCACGCCAATTCCAGTGGCAATGTTGGCAGTAACACCATTCCACACTGATGTCGTACCTTGGGACTACACAGCCGAGGCCAGAAGAAAAGGCAAGGTTATGTTCAGAGAAGCTATTGAGGCACAGGGTATGACGAGAACTGGTAGAGTTTATACCCCGGAGAATTTGGTCGAGTCAAGCGAGCAGGCCTCTAGTCGGCCAACCATCACTGAAACTGGACCCGATGATCTCTGGAGAAAGATACAAGCCAAGGAATACTCGGTCATTGACCAGCTGAACAAAATACCAGCACAGATTTCTATCCTAGCTTTGCTACAAAGTTCCGATGCACACAAGAATGCCTTGTTGAAGGTGCTGAGTGAGGCATATGTACCAAGCAACATCACCAGAGGGGAGATGGCGAACATGGTAGGCCAAGTATTGGAAAGTCACAAAATCACTTTTCACAAAGATGAGCTGCCGCCAGAGGGGTTGAGTCACAATAAGGCATTGCACATCACCGTGCAGTGCGAAGATTATTTTATCACAAGAATCCTGATTGATGGAGGATCCAGCCTCAACATTTGTCCGTTGGAAACACTCAGGACATTAGGAAAGGGGCTGCATGAGATCAAGGACGGGGCCATCAACGTCAAAGCTTTCGACGGATCCCAAAGGTCCACTATTGGGGAAATTAGCTTGTGTTTGCAAATAGGGCCTACTTGGTTTGATGTTGATTTTCAAGTGATAGACGTGCCGGCATCTTACAATCTGTTGTTGGGACGACCATGGGTTCATGCCGCTGGGGCTGTAGCATCGACACTACATCAGGCAGTGAAGTTTGAGTGGAACCATCAAGAGGTGATCATTCACGGTGACAGCATCAATCCCACATACAGTCGCCAGACTATCCCAGCAATCGGAGGTAGAAGAAGGATAGGTGGGGAAACTTACCACCACATCGAGCGAGTCAACGCCGTTGACAAGGACAAATGGTGGGATAACAAAATCGAAAGCATATTGAACTGGAGCGGGTATGAACCTGGCAAGGGACTTGGCAAGAACCTCCAAGGAATCGCTAAGCCCATCAAGCTCAGGAAACATGGCACCACCTTCGGGTTAGGGTATGAGTATACCTGGAAAGAATTCAACGACTGGTCGCTACCATGGCGCGGTCCTTACTATCCTTTGGAGCAGCCAATACCCCGTTTGGAGCAGACTTTCCAACCGGCCGAGGTTATCTACGGGTCAGAAGAAGAGGAAGCACTGGCAGCAGTGAGGAATTTGTTCCTGGAAGACGATGATATGGACTGTTGTGTCGTTTTCGAGAAGGAGGGGGAGGAAGGCCCTTCCATACAGGCTATAAGCAGAGGAGCATGCCTCAATAACTGGACTATCAGAACCACCAGAGCCCGGCGAGCCTCAGGGTAGCAAGGCTGAACAAGCATCATGCACTATTTTATTTTACTAGTTTACTTTCCTTTCGCATTTTTATTTTTTGCAAGAAAGAGCTCCAATGTTCAAAAACTGTTATGGAATTTATCAAAGCATTTCTGTTTCCTTATAAATCTTACTCTTATTATTTTCTCTCATTACTTTACTTATACAGCATTACTTTTACTTATCTTGATGAACCAATGACTGTGACATGCAATGAGACAACGCAACAAACGGACATAGATTCAGAGGAAGATGATATACCGGAAGAGATCGTTAAAGAAGTTGAGAATTTTGAGGACAGACCTAAGTCCAACCTGGACGAGACTGAGATTGTTAACCTGGGAGATGCAGAAAACATCAAAGAAACACGAACCAACGTTCATCTGTCACCATCAGAAAAGGAGAATACCCAGAACTTGCAAACGCTACTCAGAGGCGCACACTTCGAAGGTTGTCCAACAACTTCTTTCACAGCGGAGGAATCCTATATAGGAGGACTCCTAATTTGGGACTATTAAGGTGTGTCGACGCAAAGGAAGCATCTAAACTGCTAGAAGAAGTCCATGATGGGACCTGCGGTCCACATATGAACGGTTTTATCTTAGCCAAGAAGATACTCCGGGCTAGTTACTTCTGGATGACTATGGAGACAGATTGCATCCAGTATGTCAGGAAATGCTACCGCTGTCAGGTACATGCAGACATGATAAGGGTACCTCCCAATGAGCTTAATGCAACAAGCTCACCATAGCCGTTCGCCGCTTGGGGAATGGGTGTTATTGGACCAATCAAGCCTGCCGCTTCCAACGGGCACAGGTTTATCCTAGTGGCAATTGATTATTTCACCAAATGGGTCGAAGCAGCATCTTACAAAGCAATAACCAAGAAAGTCGTGGCAGACTTCGTCCGCGATCGTATCATTTGTCGGTTTCCAGGGTCCATCATTACTGATAACGGCTCCAACCTCAACAGTGACCTGATGAAAGCCATGTGTGAAACCTTCAAAATCAAACACAAGAATTCTACAGCCTACAGACCGCATCTAAACAGAGCCGTAGAGGCCGCCAACAAGAATATCAAGAAGATACTAAGGAAATGGATAGAGAAGCATAAGCAGTGGCACGAGAAGCTACCATTTTCTTTATTGGGGTACCGCACCACAGTTCGCACATCAACAGGGGCAACTCCCTATATGCTGGTTTACGGTACAGAGGCAGTCATTCCCTCCGAAGTAGAAATTCCCTCCCTAAGGATCATACAAGAAGCTGAGCTCGACGACGCAGAGTGGGTGAAAAGTCATTACGAGCAGCTAGCTCTTATAGATGGAAAGAGAATGGAACGCAGTTTGCCACGGTCAGCTTTATCAGAACACAATGTCCAGAGCCTTCAACAAAAGAGTCAGGCCAAGACAGTTCACACCGGGGCAGCTGGTGTTAAAGAAAATTTTCCCGCATCAAGATGAAGCCAAAGGGAAATTCTCTCCCAACTGGCAAGGTCCATACATGGTTCACCGAGTTCTAACAGGAGGAGCCCTTATACTTGCAGAAATGGATGGAGAAGTTTGGCCAAAACCAATCAATTCAGATGCAGTCAAGTGCTACTATGTGTAATCTTATGCTTTCCTATATAATGTAATTTGAACTACGTCTGACCTGATTCCCGTTTAAGAGGGGATACGTAGGCAGCCTTATGGGTTCGGTCAAAATTCAATAAAATTTTCATTTCCCCCGCAATTGGAAACAGGGGCAGAATTTTGAGGAGGACCCTCAAGATTCCAAAGTAATTTCAGCCGATTATCGCGAGCAGTAGTCAGAAAAGTCAACCCATTAAACTGGGGCAGAATTTTGAGGAGGGCCCTCAAAATTCCGTAGCAGGAGAGGTGGCAATGTCCCGAACCACGTCACAGTCGTCGGTTCATCTAAAAAGCTATTTCTTAAATATATACTCATGTCATATTTTTTACAAACTCATGCATGTCTGTTACCAAAATTTCTCTGTTTAGCAACGCTACCCCCAATGATACATACCGATATCA
Source organism: Nicotiana attenuata (assembly GCF_001879085.1). Classification (NCBI taxonomy): domain Eukaryota; kingdom Viridiplantae; phylum Streptophyta; class Magnoliopsida; order Solanales; family Solanaceae; genus Nicotiana; species Nicotiana attenuata. Next base: position 47,102,188 of record NC_031999.1, read on the forward strand.
CTGAGACAGAGCCGAGCAGGTCAAGCACAGTCAGCGGGGATACGAACTAACCATTCCCCTTTACCAAACTCACGATTTTCTTTGGATGCAGGCACCCAAGTCGCAAAATCATCAAACATATTATACACTGATATTGTTCAGGAACACAACTCTCAGAACCATCGCACCTATTCACAGTTGCTATCCGCACACAATATCCCCAGCAGCCACAATATCGCTATCAGCTAAGAAAATTTTATTACTATTCGCCTTTCATCTCTTGCATAAGGCTACCATTCTGCCTTCCGAGACTAAGCACTGTCTCCATCTGCATTTTGCATTTCATAAGGCTACTATTCTGCCTTCCGAGACTAAGCACTGTCTCCATCTGCATTTTGCATTGCATAAGGCTACCATTCTGCCTTTCGAGACTAAGCACTGTCTCCATCTGCATTTTGCATTGCATAGGGCTACTATTCTGCCTTCCGAGACTAAGCACTGTCTCCATCTGCATTTTGCATTGCATAAGGCTACTATTCTACCTTCGGAGACTAAGCACTGTCTCCATCTACATTTTTGCATTGCATAAGGCTACTATTCTGCCTTCTGAGACTAAGCACAGTCTCCATCTGTTTGCACGGCTGAAAGATCGCCACTTTATTTACATTTGCAAGGCTGAAAGATCGCCACTTTATTTACATCTGCATGGCTGAAAGATCGCCACTTTATTTACGCTTGCACGGCTGAAAGATCGCCACTTCATTTACATCTGCATGGCTAAAAGATCGCCACTTTGTTTACATCTGCATGGCTGAAAGATCGCCACTTTATTTACATTTGCATGGCTGAAAGATCGCCGTTTTTATTTACTCTTGCACGGCTGAAAGATCGCCACTTCATTTATATTTGCATGGCTGAAAGATCGCCACTTTATTTACATCTGCACGGCTGAAAGATCGCCACTTCATTTACATTTGCATGGCTGAAAGATCGCCACTTTATTTACATCTGCATGGCTGAAAGATCGCAACTTTATTTACATCTGCATGGCTGAAAGATCGCCACTTTATTTACATTTGCATGGCTGAAAGAGCGCTGTTTTACCACCTATTGCATTTCATAGGCTGAAAGATCGCCACCTACTGCATCTCATGAGCTGAAAGATCGCCAAATTGTCCAAAGGCGTCATTGTTCAGAGGGCACCATTTTCATAGCCCGAGAACACCATGCCATAGCCTGAGGATCCCTTTAATCTTTTGCATATCATTATTTAAAGGCATCATGGTTCGGAGGCATCATTCTCATAGCCCGAGAGCATCATTTCATAGCCTGCGAATCCTTTATTATACGCTTCATGGCCCAGGACATCATGGTCTAGAGACGTCATCCTAACCGTCCAACGACAACATTCACGGTCCAACGGGAACTTGCATCACGTTTAAATTTATGCACAATATCGCTTGTATTGTTTATTTGCAGGTAAACTGGCGAGAAACGGCCATCTCAGCAGGAGCGATCCCGCTCCGGTTCCCACAGCCCTATTAGACTTTAACCATCCATCCCAACCTAAATATCGCGTCCGTTCTTGAAAAATCTCCATCGGCATACTCCGCCGACGGATCCTGAACTGCATGTGGCCTGATTCCTGTAAGACCAGGGATATGTAGGCAGCTCAGGAACCAGAGCACGGTCAACCTCTTCAAACCATTTTATTCGGTCAAAATTGGCCATCGTATCTTTACCCGACAACTCTTTCATCCTTCCCGGGTAAAGAGGGGCAGCTGTTGATACCCAATTTTTCCCTATATATTTTTATATAAAAAATACCTTTCAAATAGCATAGGTATGCATATATAAGTATGTCCAAGAATTTCCCTATTTTTTCTTTAATTTTTAAAGATTTTTAAACTAATTTTATTGCTCTATTTTACCAGTAAAAAACCAATAATTATTCCCCAAATTATCATTTTTTTTATTCACTTATTGTATTCTCATATTTATACCAAAATATAGCTAAAGTAAGTTTTGCACATTTTTTACAAATTTATTTAGTATTTTTAAAGCTAAATTGCATATAATTGCAATATTAGCCTATTTTTAAGATTTAATTGCGTTTATAGTTACAAAATTGATTCCAGTATTTTTTTATTTAATATTTATATATTATTAATCAATTTAGTACCTTTAGTTTTGTTTCCAGAAATTATTTTACTATTTTTTATAAATAAAAAGGGGAAAAATGGCCATTTAAACACTAGCCCTACTTATTTCAATTTTAGCCTAAATTAGCCCCCCAATTAAACCCAATTTCAATCCCAAATTGCCCGGCCCAATTCTTAAATTACCCGCACCTGACCCAATTAAATACAACCCGCCCGGCTCCCCGTTTAATCCAGGCCGTTGATCAAAATGATCAACGGCCACGCTTCATTCTTTCCTTTTTTAATTTACCAACCCCCCCTAACCCTAATCATTTTCACCAGCCCGCCGCCTCGGAAACCCTCCACTCTCTCAAACTCTCTCGAATATTCTCAAACCCTAGCCGCCTCTTAACATCTCCGTCCTGAAATCCACCGGAATCTATGGCCTCCAAGGCTACGAGAGTCCTACACCGGCCTCCTATGGCTCCTACGTGCATGATCTCTGAAGATTCAAGGCCTGACCTTGAAGGTTCATACCCAGACCTCTGTCGATTCGAGTTCCACGGTCATCTCCGGCGTTGCTCCGGCGCACCATGGTTGTTTAAGCCTGATTCTGACCTCTCCGACTCAGATCGGTGACCTTTCAAAGCCTTTCTCATCTCTAGGGTTCTTCTGAAACCCTAACCCTTCGAGGTTTTCTCCGATTTCTTTAGATCCGTTGTGTATCTACGCTTTCCCTAACTTTTCTTTCAAAAATTACTTTCAAAACCATTTCTTTTCCGATCTAGGGTTTTCTGGGAAAGTATTTAAGTATTTTCTGACTTTCTTTTTCTTTCTTGTGTATTTGCCTTTGTGGTGTTCTTGTATTTTCTTTTACCATGTTCTTGTATGCTTCTTTTACTGTGTTTTCCTATATTATGTTCTCGTATGTTTGTCTATTGTGTTCTTGTATTCTCTTTTACCATGTTTCGTATATGCTTCTCTTACTGTGTTTTCCTATATTATGGTCTCGTATGCTTTTCTACTGTGCTCCTATATTTTTCTTCTATCACGTTCTTGTATGTTCTTCTACTGTGTTCTCGTATGCTTTTTTACTATGTTCTGGTATTTTCTTCTACCACGTTCTGGTATGTTTCGCCTACTATATTTTTTACTGTGTTCTTAATGTTTTACTATTTGCCTTCTACTGAACCTTGTTTAAGTTTCTTCTAAAAGATCCTCTTAAGCATTCTTTCCTACTATTCTTAACAGTCTTTTCTCATTATGCTTCGAATTAGTTTCTTCCACTCTGTTTGCTTCGAACCATTCTACTGTGTTTGCATGTTACTTTGCTATCATGTTTCTTATGAATTCTGTTGCTGAAAGAAGCATGTTAGAAGTTTCAGTTCTTTTCTGAAACCCCTAAACATGTTTTCGATTCAATTGCCTGCTCTCTCATCTTTGCTTCGTGATTTGCTTGAACTAGGGTTTTTATTTTAGAACCCCTAACTCTTTCAGACCAACTTCGAGTTTGGACATCCGTGTTTGCATATGATTCTGGATTTTTACTAAACTCTTCTACACTGGATTTTCTATTGATGACATGACAATTTTCTTTCATGCTTAACATGTTCGTATGCTCCTTATATATGAGGAACTTCCCTTTAAAGTGGTTTTCAAACTTGTGATTAATTCAGAATCCCTACTAAATAGGTCTAATTGATTCCCTTTCCATTGTTTTGCTGATTTCCCTTAAGTTAAAAACCTTTCCCATCTTTTTGACTCGGTTCATTCATACAAATCTCAGACCTTGTGATGTACTGGCTATTAATTGATTTCCTTACCTTATTTGTACAAACTGTGTACATCAAAACCCTGTCCCTAAATAACCTTTTTATGTATGTGCCCTTAATTGCATGTTGTGCACAAAGTGTTTATTCAATTTCTTTCCTTAATTGGTTTTCACCCGTTTTGTGTAATTGATTGACAATCAGTTCTTCAACTATTTTCTTACCTTATTTCTGCCTGATTTTTACACTATAAAAGGCACGCCCCTTTTTTCACAAACACACGATTAAAAATCCTTTACTACACACATCACAATCCTTCTGAATTCTTACTTACACATAATATTACTCTCTCTTCTTGTCTGCACTGTGGCTTTTACAAGACTACTGCATTTTCTCTATTTGTTTCTTTGAAACTGGTATGTCCTAATTTAAGCTTCAGCATCATCACAATGTGTTTATTTACAGCTTTTTGTATCCATGTCTACTTTACTGTTTTTGTAGAGTTCAGCATTTAAATTAAGTATGCTTACATCTTTCTACCTGTTTTTGTTGTGAATCCTTGCTACCCTACCCTATTACCCCTATGTGTTTGTGAGTTGTGACTTAAGGCATGGCAATGTGAGTTGTTGCCCATGAATTAAGTTTGAACCAATGGAGTCTTAACCTCTATATAAACAGGCTGGAGGGTGTGCCAGCATATCCCATTGCTGGGTGTGCCCATCAGCCTGCTTTTCTTTTGCTCTTGCAAATTCCCCCATGCCCTATCCCCTATGTGTATTAATGTGAATTGCTTCCCTCTTCCTTTCCCCTTTCAGAATTCCACTTCTACACTTACACTCTCTCTTAGTTCCTAAGTTCTGCCCCTCTCTTGTAAGCCTTGCCTTGGGACCTTGAGTTCCCTCTGAACTTGGACACTTGAGGGCTGGCCTTTCCACACTGCACTATGTTAATGTGGTAATGCACTTGGGTGTGAGCACTGCCTGGAGTTCATGTGAGGCTCTTAGGGAACTTTGACACACCCCAAATGGGAGAGAGGCTTTGGAATGTGATCTCTTGGAGTTGGTTTACTTCATACTTCAGACAGGAAGTCTGAATCAGGCTCTCCTTGGTTGTATTTTTTTTTTTACTTCTAATGTATTTTCTTTACTTTACTTCTTTTTCTGGGCTGTAATAACTTTGTAATAAACTCTCGGGGATGGCTAGTGAAAAAGGGAAGGGGTAACCATGTATGCAAAGGGTAGATAACATGTCTTTAGGAATCCTGCATTTTCTCATATGTAGATACCATGTCTATAGGAGTTTCTGAATTTCTACATTCTCTCATATATAGATACCATGCCTTTAGGAATTTCTGCATTTTCTCATATATAGATACCATGTCTATAGGGATCCTGCATTCTCTCATATAGATGTCATGTCTATTATTATTCGAAATCAGAATTCTGCATATGCATATAGAAAATATGCCTATAGGTCTTTCTGAATCTTGCATATCCACTTTCATTAGGCAAACATGTTTATAGGCCCTAAATAATCAATTGCAATTAGATATCATGTTCATATAATATACAACACCTAGATATCTTGTTTGTAGGATTTCTGCGTTTCTCTATGTTTGTAGAAATGTTCTAAAGTCAACAAACGCATAGAAAGCATGCCTATAGGAGCTTTAATCAAATCTGAATCGCCTCACTCGCTTATAAGTCTAAAACCAGTAATAATGCCTTACCAGTCGCAAAACTTATGATCTTTTGCTAAAACTCGCCTTTCTTTAATAACTGACAACTTTTTCTTAAATCAGTATGTATTCAGTTTAATTAATTGTTTCTGAAATCAGTAGATATCATGCCTATAGGATCTTCGTCCAACACCTAGGCAAACCATAGGGTAAATTTATAAACCAAATCAGATTTTATGAGCTACAACCAACAGGTAGGCCTGCTTCGGGCTTCTTATCAGAAACTATGTAATAAATCAGTCTGCCTCAATTTTTAAGTTTTAACTAGACCTTAAACAGTATGTGTAAATCATGCTAACTACTTGCTTTTCTCTGTTTAAAGGAGGTGTATTTGAGCCTTTGTTTGTTTATATGCCTTTCCCCAAATTTGCTATATGTGTTTTTGCCTGTCGCCTTAGTATTTTACCTTTTGAAACCACAAATAAGCCAATATCTCCTCCCTTTAGGATTAGTAGTCCCAAGTACCTCCGGGGCTGATAGGATTGGGGTGGGTAATAGCATGCAATAAGTAAACGAGATCATTCCGCGCTTTAATACCTTAACGGGGTGGGAAAGGGTAGATATGGATATGATGACCACGCGATAACATCACGTGTAGCCCCTCATTGAGGAGTGATTACCGGATGTTGTGTGGGGTGATCCATATTATTAATAAACCTAGGACCCTTTTCCCTTTGTTCTTTGTTTCTTTTAAATCTTTTAAAACCATTTCTTCTAAGAAAATCAACTCTCTTTAGTTCTTTCCGATTTTGTTTATTTATGACCATTACATGAAAATCCCCTCTTATTTGAAACTCTTACCTGCCTATGTGTTATTTGCATTTAAGTCACAACAATATTTTGGCCGGGAACCACACTAGTGGATCCTGAGGGGTGCCTAACACCTTCCCCTTGGGATAATTTCAAGCCCTTACCCAATCTCTGATTACTTGACTCAAACCCTTCTTAGTGTCCTAATGCACTTAAATCATTAGGTGGCGATTCTTCAAAAAAAAACCCAATTCCCAAAAGGGAACGAGTTGTCTTTCCAAATGTCATAAACCCGATTTCGCGAGAAAAAGGGGGCGCGACAGGATTATGTTTTGAAATTCTAACGTAATTGTCAAATCTGGACAATAATTATTATACTAGAAAGTTAAAAGGCGGGCTATGTTTTTAGGATCGAATTAGCTAGGATAGT
>NC_031999.1:47109094-47165950 GCF_001879085.1 Nicotiana attenuata
CTACATGATTACCCATTGATTTTAACTATCTATGTCTATTTTAACCTAAAAATTAACAATCCTAACTTAATCAATTGAAGAAAATAAGGGAAGAAAAGAATGAGAGGCAAGAAAAAAGAAAATTAAGAGAAAATTAACAAAATTGATCAATTAAAAATCAAGTAATGGTACCAGATGTGAGAGTTAGTGAAGAATAACAAGTCCAAGCAGTTGATTGCAAACAAAATAGATGATGAATAGTGATTTTTAGGGTTCTGAGAGTTCAAGGTGCGAAAAGGGTAAAAGGAGGGCCTCAGGCCCTATTTATAGAAAAGGACCTGGGGCCCAGTCTCACCAACCAGTGCGGACCGCCAAAATGGACTGCGGTCCGCACTGCACTGTTTTGTTCAAGCTTGAGAAGGCAACGCTCTGCGGTCCGCACAAAGCGGACTGCGGCTGCAGAGGTCCACCGCGGACCGCACTAAATGTAGTGCGGCCGCAGCGGCAAACTTCAGAGAGTTGCATTTTCACATTTTCTTCAGTGCGGTCCGCACAGAATGGACTGCGGTCGCACTGACAACTTCAGAGACCTGTGCATTTTTTTTACACTATGTCCTGCACTACATCAACTCAATCCTGTAACATCTTACAACCAGTTAGCCCAAAAATCAATCCCACACTACAATGAAAATCAAATAAAAACAAGAAGAAAAACACATGGGTTGCCTCCCAAGAAGCGTCTGATTTAACGTCGCGGCACGACTCATGTTACCATCCAATCATTTAAAATGAACAACAGCCACCACATGGCTATCATCAAACTTCCCCAAATAATGCTTGACCCTATGCCCATTCACTCTAAAAACTTCCCCACTTTTGTTCTTCAAATCAAGAGCACCAAACGGGGTCACACACACTACTTCAAATGGTCCGCTCCACTTTGACTTCAGCTTTCCCGGGAACAACCTCAGTCGAGAATTGAATAAGAGCACTAAATCTCCCACCTTGAACTCCTTGCCCCGAGTATATTTGTCATGAAGGTATATCATTTTATCCTTATACAGAGATGAACTAGAGTAGGCATGGAACCTAAATTCATCAAGCTCATTTAGTTGCTCCACTCGAAGATTAGCAGCTATATCCCAATCAAGATTCAACTTCTTTATGGCCCACATGGCCTTATGCTCTAACTCCACTGGTAGATGACATGCTTTCCCAAACACCAACCGGTACAGCGACATACCAATTGGAGTCTTGTAAGCGGTCCGATAAGCCCATAGAGCATCATCCAACGTTTTAGACCAGTCGGTCCTATTGGCATTGACGGTATTGGACAAGATGCTCTTGATCTCCCTGTTAGAAACTTCAACCTTGCCACTTGCTTGAGGATGATAAGGTGTAGACACTTTGTGGTTGACCATACTTGGAAAGCAAGGTATCAAAAGCTCTATTACAAAAATGCGATCCTCCATCACTAATAATTGCCCGAGGCGTGCCAAACCTTGTGAAAATGCTCATCTTTAGAAATGCAACCACACTCCTAGCTTCATTGTTGGGTAAAGGCACAGCCTCGACCCATTTTGAGACATAATCAACCGCTACAAGAATGTAGGTGTTTTCGCACGAGCTTACAAATGGTCCCATGAAATCGATACCTCATACATCAAAGATATCCACTTTTAGAATGGTGTTTAAAGGCATCTCATCTTTCTTCGAAATACCGCCCGCTCTTTGACATTGGTCACACCTTTTCACTAAATCACTTGCATCTTTGTACAAAGTTGGCCAATAAAATCCACAACTTAGAACTTTCGAAGCTGTCCTCGCCTCTCCATGATGGCCACCATAGGGGGAGGAATGACAAGCCTCTAGAATGCTAAATTGCTCCTCCTCAGGTACACACCTCCGGATCACTCCGTCGGTGCAAATCTTGAACAAGTATGGCTCATCCCAATAGAAGTCCAGACTATCCCGTTTGAGCTTCTTCCTTTGGTTAGAAGAGAGCTCACACGGGATGATGCCAGTCACAAGGAAATTAGCAATATCCGCAAACCATGGAATATCACTCATTGACACAGAAAGTAGTTGCTCATCGGGGAATGTATCATTGATCTCTAGGCCATCACATGGCCTTCCTTCCTCCTCCAAGCGGGACAAATGATCCGCCACTTGGTTTTCGCTACCTTTTCGGTCCACTATCTCCAAATCAAACTCTTGAAGTAATAAGACCCATCGCATCAGTCTGGCTTTGGAGTCTTTCTTTCTCATCAAATACCTAAGAGCTGCATGATCGGTGTGCACTATGACTTTGGCTCCCATAAGATATGGCCAAATTTTTTCCATAGGAACACAATAGCCAACAATTCTTTCTCAGTCACCGTGTAGTTCCTTTGAGCTTCATTCATTGTCTTGCTCGCATAGTACACTGGATGAAACACTTTGTTCACTCTTTGACCCAAAACTACCCCAACCGCAACATCACTCGCGTCGCACATGAGCTCGAAAGGCAAGCTCCAATTGGGTGCGGTAATGATTGGGGTGGTGGTCAACTTGTTCTTGAGAAGTTCAAAGGCTTGCATACATCTCTCATCAAAAACAAACTTTATATCCTTTTCTAGCAACTTGTGTAGAGGATTCACTACCTTCGAAAAGTCCTTGATAAATCGCCGGTGGAACCCCGCATGCCCAAGAAAACTTCTAACCCCCTTGACAGAAGTGGGGGGAGGAAGTCTTGAGATCACCTCAATTTTGGCCTTGTCAAACTCAATACCATTCTTTGACCCAAAAATATGCCCTCTTCAACCATGAAGTGGCATTTTTCCCAGTTTAGCACAAGATTGGTGTCTTCACACCGGGCCAACACTCTATCCAAATTGTTCAAACACTCATCGAATAAATCACCCACAACACTGAAGTCGTCCATGAACACCTCCAAAATATCTTCCACCATATCGGTGAAAATGGCCATTATACACCGTTGGAAAGTTGTCGGTGCATTGCACAACCCAAAGGGCATCCGAGAGAAAGCAAAGGTGCTATATGGACAAGTAAAGGTTGTCTTCTCCTAATCCTTTGGAGCTATCAAAATTTGATTGTACCCCGAATAACCATCCAAGAAACAATAGAAGGCACACCCAGCAAGGCGATCAAGCATCTTGTCCAGGAAAGGCAATGGGAAGTGATCCTTACGAGTCACTTTGTTCAGCTTGCGGTAGTCCATGCACACCCTCCATCCGGTCACTGTCCGGGTTGGAATAAGTTCATTATTTGCATTGGTCACCACGGTCATACCACCCTTCTTCGGCACACATTGCACCGGAGAAGTCCATGAGCTGTCGGAGATAGGATACATCACACCGGCATCTAACCACTTGATCACCTCTTTTTTCACAACTTCTTGCATTGCCTCGTTCAACCTCCTTTGATGTTCCAAGGAGGGTTTTGCATCATCTTCAAGAATAATTTTGTGCATACAGAATACGGGTCTTATTCTCCGAATATCAGCTAGAGTCTATCCAGTTGCCTTTTTCCGCCTTTTGAGCACCGCCAATGTGGCATCTACCTGCATGTTAGTAAGACAAGAGGAAAGAATAACTGGTAAAGTTGAATTAAAGCCCAAGAATTCATACCTGAGGTGTGGAGGTAATGGCTTCAACTCCAACACCGGGGGTTCCTCGATTGAAGGCTTTGTTGGAGGCGTCTTTCGATTTTCAAGATCCAAAGAAAGTTTCCTAGGCTCATAAGAATAAGAGCTCATTCCATGTAAAGCATTCACGCACTCCACTTGGCCCGCATCATCATTGACATCCAAATTCAACAATACGGCCTCCAAAGGGTCCTCAACATTGACCATTGCACTGGTATCATCAATTATCACAGCCGTGACTAAATCCACAAATGAACACACTTTGGTACAATTGGGCTGCTTCATTGACTTGCACACATGAAATACTACCTTTTCATCACCTACCCTGAAAGCGAGTTCCCCTGCTTCCACATCAACTAGAGCCTTCCCCGTGGCAAGGAAAGGTCTCCCTAATATGATCGGGACCTCATAATCTACTTCACAATCCAATATCACAAAATTAGCTGGCAAGATGAATTTGTCCACCCGGACGAGCACATCATCAACAATACCCAATGGTCGTTTCATAGATCGATCTGCCATTTGTAGTCGCATGGAAGTTGGCCGTGGAGGCCCAATACCCAAAGTCTTGAAAACTGAGAAGGGCATTAAATTGATGCTCGCCCTAAGATCACATAAAGCTTTGGCAAAGTCTGCACTACCAATAGTGCAGGGGATAGTGAAAGCACCAGGATCCTCTAATTTCGGGGCCATTGAGTGAACTATAGCACTAACTTGGTGGGTCATCTTGATAGTTTCACAGTCCATTGATCTCTTCTTTGTAACCAAATCTTTCATGAATTTAGCATAACCAGGCATTTGCTCCAAAGCCTCCACCAAAGGCACGTTGATGGATAAGCTCTTCATCATGTCAATGAACTTTTTGAATTGATTCTCACTTTTCTGCTTGGCTAGCCTCTGAGGATAGGGGGAGGTGGCCTAGGCAAAGGTGCCTTGGCTTTTGGCACAACCGGCTCCGGCATGTCAATTACGTGCTCCCTAGACGGGTTCACGGCCTCTTGAGTTTCCACTTCGGTTTCATTAATCTCAATCCTCACTTCATTGTTCACATTGTCATCAACCACATCTTCAACTACCAAAGGAACCGCATCTTCTTGCAACTCAACATCATCATCAACAACTTACTTTTGTTTCGAGGCATTCACATCACCGCCTCTCCCACTTCTTGTTGTAACCGCCATAACATGGTTGTTCCCACTCTTTGGGTTCACTACCGTATCACTTGGTAGAGCACCCTTCGGGCGAGTATTCAATGATTGAGAGATTTGGCCTATTTGCACCTCCAAATTCCGAATTGAAGTATTGTGAGAAGCTAATTGCGCATCCGAATCCACATTCTTTTTCATCATTTGTTCGAACATCATTTCAATTCTACCCATTTCATTGTTAGATGAACTAGGGCCTTGGGATGGAAAAGGAGGTGGATTGTTCGGTTGTTGGTACATTGGGGGCCTTTGAAAGCCTTGCCCCCGGTTTCCTTGGTTCCCATTGTTCCATCCGCTTTGATTGTTATTGTTGCCCCAATTGTTGTTATTACCATTCCAATGCCCTTGGTTGCCTTGATTGTTGTTCTGATTGCCCCAATTGTTGTTTTGATTATTGTTCCCCCAATTACCATTGTTTTGTTGTTGATTGACCCAATTGCCCTGGGGTCACCACTGTTGTTGGTTGGACGAGTTTCCCCGTTGGCCTTGAAAATTGTTTACATATTGAACCTCTTCATTTTGCTCATCATAGCCATCATTTTGAAACCCATCACAATCATCATCAAATTGCTCAGAATTTCCTTGGTTTTGTTGCTTCGTTGCCTTCTCTTGTTGACAAGCATATTCACACCCTCCATAGCATTCACTTGGCGAGGATTTTGGACTTGTTGCAACTGTGCCTTAGCCAATTGGTTCATAGTAGTTGTCAACTCCGCTATAGCCTGTCCATGGTCATGTAGTTCCTTATGCAAATGAATAACCGTAGGGTCACCTTGGGGAACATTGGCCCTACTTTGCCATGCGGACGACGTGTCCGCCATCTCATCAAGAATGGCACAAGCTTCATCATACGTCAATTTCATAAAATTACCCCCAGCAAGTTGATTCACTATGCATTGATTTGTAGTATTGATGCCCCGGTAGAAAGTTTGTTGCAACATATTCTCCATCATGTCATTATTGGGGCATTCCTTCACCATCGTTCTATATCGCTCCCAAATCTCATGCAACGGTTCTGTGGGCTCTTGCTTGAAGGCCAATATTTCATCTCGAAGTGCCGCCATGTGCTCGGGTGAGAAAAATTTAGCAATAAATTTGTCCGCCAACTCATCCCAAGTTGTGATTGAATGGTTGGGGAGTCTCTCTAGCCAATCCAATGCTTTCCCCCGTAGTGAGAAGGGGAAAAGCCTCAACCTAAGAGCATCCTCGGACACATTTGTCTGCTTGCTACCCCAATATGTATCCACGAACCCCTTGAGATGTTTGTAGGCATTTTGATCCGCAGCGCCCGTGAAATACCCACGCTGCTCAAGTAAGGTCAACATCACATTAGTTATCTGAAAATTGCCCGCCCGGATTCTGGGTAGGACAATAGCACTTGCATAGCCTTGGTTCGGTAGCACCCGAGGAACCGCTCTTGGAGGTGGCAGAGGAGGGTCTGGAACATTGTCATTTGCATTGGCCTGGCGGCCTCGTCGTGGCCCGGGAGGTACAAGAGGCACCTCATCATCTCCAATGTCATCTACCTCCTCCCCCGCATTCACATTTCCAAGAGGGTCATTTGCATTTAAAGCCATTTTGGTACCTGTAGTATTGACACAAACAAATTAGTAACAAAGAAGGAAAGAAGAACAACACACAAAACTAACTAAATAGATAGCCAAAACCGTTAGCTCCCCTGCAACGGCGCCAAAAAGTTGATCGCAGCCAACTCTGCACTACTAATAAGTAGCAAAAGAGGGCCGCAATAGCTTTTACCCGATTTTGGGTCGGGATCGAATCCTCAGAGAGCTAGGATTGGAATCGAGTATCTATCTAGTTTAGAATTGTGTATGTGTTCTTAATTGGTCTTCTATTCATTTTTGGTTTTTCTTTATATTCTACTATGATCAAACTACAAATTATAATTGCAACTAAATTAGACTAAGAGTAAATTGCTACAAGTTGTATCTAATGGTTTAAAAAGCACTAGGGTAGTGACTTTCACCTAGGTGGCTAATTGACGGGTAATTGCATCTAAGGCACGATTGACATGATTGGGGAAATATGTTATAACCGTTGCTCGATACTACCCACTCTACACCTCTCGGTAGAAAGAGTGGTTTTGCCCAATTGACTTTCTCAAGATCAATTAGGTATGCATATTTGCCCAAGCAACTGGGGTTCAAGTCGGGTAATTACTCTCTCGAGGTTTAACCCTTTAATTGGAACTATCAAATCTCTTGAGTCCATCCCAATTCCTTGTTGAGTCAATTTTGGAGACTTAGGTTCTCTTTCTCAAGAAGAGCCTAAGTCAACATAGCACAAACTAGTGTTTGCAACCATTAATTCATAAATTAAACTATAAAATTGACCTAAATAACAAACACCCACAATCAATCTAACCTTAAATCAAAACACCCATCAATTACCCACACTAGGGTTGAGCCACAACCCTAGCTAGTGGGTCTAGCTACTCATGCTTGAAGATAAAATCAGAGAAATTGATGAAGAGAAAGACATATTAATTAATTACTGAAGTAAATACAAAGTTTCAATGATTAAAACCACGTAAAGATGCCAAAAATGGCTAAGAAATATCGTCTCACGAGCGCAGCTACAGTATTGTAATATCTTATGCCCTAAAAATGGAAAAATATTCTATTTATACTAAGCTGGAAAAACTGGACAAAATTGCCCCTGCAGGGTCAGTGCGGACCGCACAAAATGGTGTGCGGCCGCACTAGGCTCTTGACTCTGAAAAATCAACTCTCTGAACCCAGGCTCCGCGGATCGCGTAGAATGGACTGCGGCCGCGGAGGCATCTAGCGCGGTCCGCACAAACACAACCGCGGACCGCACAGGCTTGAACCTTGGCACTTGATATCTCTCTGAAGTTTGCTTCCGCGGACGGCATATAAAAGGTAGTGTGGCCGCGGTGTCTTTAGTGCGGGCCGCACAATATCTACTGCGGCAGCACTGCTTTGATGTCTTAAAATCTAGGTCTCTAAATCTCCCTAGTGCGGGCCGCACAAAGTGTAGTGCGGCCGCACTAGGCCTGTTTGTCCTGAGTTGTCTTGTCTTTGGTACTTGTGCAGGTTTCACTCCTTTTGAACCGATCTTTGCATCTCGTCACTTTTTTTATCAAACCTGCAATCAAGCACAACTTATGAGCCTTTTGAGACTAGTTTGTAAGAATTTATAATCAAAGCATAAGCAAGAAGGAGCATGAAACACGTCAAAATCCCTAGTTATCAGCATCTCTACTGAAACTAAAACCGTACCTTTGATAACTGTGTCAGATGAATCAGCCTCAGGCATGGCTAAAAAAGCATAGCATCGGGCTGGGGCCCACCACTTTGAACTATATTTGAAGGACGGGCCCTGTTTGGATGGCCTCCACCTCTAGCGGCCTGACCTCCACCTCTAATTCCCCGACCTCCACCTTTAGCTGTCTGACCCCTACCTCTAGCTGGCTGAGCTGACGGTGAAACACCCGGTGCCGGGACCATGGCACGAGAACCCTGATGTTGAGAACTACTTGATATTTTCGGCTGCTGTGAATGCTGGCCCTAAAACTAGCCTTGTCGGCCTGAGTAACCACCCTGAAAACTCTGGAGTGGAGGTGCACTAATAGGAGCTGGCAGTGCACTGTAGGCTGGCTGGTCGGAATAAGGCATATGAGAGCCACGACCTCCTGAAGCACCGTGAGAAGCCTGGAGTGCTGAATGAAACGGCCTGGGAGGATGACCTCTACCAAAAGTACCCCTGCCTCTAGATGAGGCACCACTGAATCCAACGGAATGATGAGTTCTCTTGTCAGATCCCTGACCACTCCCCTGAGCTAGTACCATCTCGACTCGCCTGGCAACATTGGCAGCGGTCTAAAAATAAATCTCACTCCAGTCTCCTTGGCCAATCAATTCGTAAGGTTGGATGTTTCTGAGCCTAGTCGTGTTCTAGCTTGTACGGTCGCTCGGTCTTCATTGTTTGAGCGCATCAGGGAGCGGCAGTATGAGGACCCTCATTTGCTTGTCCTTAGGGACACGGTGCGGCATGGTGATGCCAAGTAGGTTATAGTTGGAGATGATGGAGTTTTGAGGATGTTGGGTCGTGTTTGTGTACCTAATGTGGATGGACTTTGTGAGTTGATTCTAGAGGAGGCCCATAGTTCCAGGTATTCTATTCACTCGGGCGCCGCCAAGATATATCAAGACTTGCGACAACATTATTGGTGGAGGGGGATGAAGAAGGATATATTTGCATATGTAGCTCGGTGTCTGAATTGTCAACAAGTAAAGTACGAGCATCGGAGGCCTGGTGGTTTACTTCAGAAGATAGAGATTCCTGAGTGGAAGTGGGAGCGTATCACTATAGATTTCGTTGTTGGACTCCCAAGGACTCAGAGGAAGTTCGATGCAGTTTGGGTCATTGTGGACTGACTGACCAAGTCAGCGCATTTCATTCCTATGGCAGTTACCTATTCTTCAGAGCGGTTGGCAGAGATTTATATCCGCGAGATCATTCGTCTTCACGGTGTGCCCGTGTCTATCATTTTCGATTGAGGTACGTAGTTCACCTCGCATTTCTGGAGGGCAGTACAGCGTGAGTTGGGGACGCAGGTTGAGCTGAGCATAACATTTCATCCTCAGATGGACGGACACTCAGAGCACACTATTTAGATGTTGGAGGATATGTTTTGCGCTTGTGTTATAGACTTCGGAGGTTCGTGGGATCAGTTCTTGCCGCTAGCGGAGTTTCCTACAACAATAGCTATCAGTCAAGTATCCAGATGGCTCCCTATGAGGCATTATATGGTAGACGGTGTCGATCGCCAAATGGATGGTTTGAGTTAGGAGAGGCTCGATTATTGGGTACAAATTTGGTACATGATGCCTTGGATAAGGTTAATATCATTCACGATAGACTTCGCACAGCACAGTCTGGGCAGAAAAGTTACCGTAAGGTCCGTGATGTTGCATTCATGGTCGGAGAGACAGTGTTGCTCCGTGTGTCACCCATGAAGGGTGTAATGAGGTTTGAAAAGAAGGGCAAGTTGAGCCCTAGGTACATCAGGCCTTTTGAGATTCTTCAGCGAGTGGGACAGGTGGCTTACAAACTTACATTACCACCTGGTTTATCAGCGGTCCATCTAGTGTTCCATGTGTTCATGCTTCGGAAGTATCACGGCAATCCATCCCACGTGTTAGATTTCAGCACTTTACCAGTTGGACAAGGATTTGACCTATGAGGAGGAGTCGATGGCTATTCTAGCCCAGCAGGTTCGTCAGTTGAGATCGAAGAGTTATCCTTCAGTCCGAGTGCAATGGAGAGACCAGCCCATTGAGGCAGCTACCTGGGAGTCCGAGTCAGATATGTGGAGTAGATATCCCTACCTTTTCATCAGTCCAGGTACTTTTCTATGCTCGTTAGAGGATGAATAACTGTTTTAGAGGTGGAAAATGTGATGACCCGAAAGGTCATCTTATGTTTAGAACTCAGTTTTGTGCTTTTAAGACATAAAAATCTCATTTTTACCCTCCTCGAGTTGCGTGCGCAGTCCAGCGTGTTTCCGGAAAGCTTTTATGTTAAAAGTTGATAAAAATAAGAAATTTTGCCTAAAAACTTCATTTGAGTTGACTTTGGTCAACATTTTTGGTAAACGGGCCCGGATTCATGTTTTGATGGTCGCGGTGGGTCCGTATCGTGATTTGGGACTTGGACGTATGCTCAGAATCGAAATCGGAAGTCCCTAGCCCGAGATATCGGACTTTGTCGAAATTTGAAAGTTAAAGAATTAATGAAATGGAAATGTTTGACCAAGGTTTGACTTTTTGGATACCGGGTCCGTATTTTGGTTCCGGAACTCGGTATAGGTCTAATACCACATTTATGACTTGTCTGTGAAATTTGGTGAGAAACGAAGTTGGTTTGACGTGATTCGGACGTCTAGTTGAGAAATTAGAAGTTTCAAAGGTTTCTTGAAAATTTCATTTGATTTGGTGCTAAATTCGTAGTTCTAGGTGTTATTTTGGCGATTTGATCGCACGAACAAGTTCGTATGATGTTTCTAGACTGGTGTACACTTTTGGTTTTGAGCCCCGAGGGCTCGGGTGAGTTTCGGATAGGCTACGGAGTGAAATTGGACTTAGGCATTGCTGGTATCTGCAATTTCTGGGAATTGGTCTTTGATCTCGCATTTGCGAGGTCAGAGTTCGCAATTGCGATCATGACAGTCTCGCATTTGCAAGCTACACAGTGCAAATGCGAAGAGTAGCTGGGCCACTGTAAGCTCGCAATTGCGATATAAACTTCGCATTTGCGATGGGGGACTGGGAGGAAGAATCTTCGAATTTGCGATCGTGGGGTGGCATTTGCAGTTAGCTCAGTTCGCATTTGCGAAGCAGAAATGTGAGATTCTTTGCAAATGCGATGGATTTCTCGCATTTGCGGGCTTCGAATTTACGGGCTTCGCATTTGTGAAGCCCAGGTCGTAAATGCGACATCTGCAGCTGGGTAAATATGACTTAGACGGGATTTTCTCCCATTCTTCAAATTTTCAAAACCTAAAACACAAGAGGCGATTTTCAAAAGAACATTTCTTCCCCAAATCATTGGTAAGTGATTCGAAACTAGTTTCTTTCAATCTTTCACTATATTTTACAAGATTTCAACCTAAAATTTAAGGTTTTCATGGTGGAATTGGGGATTTTTGGGTAGAAACTAGGGATTTCGAAAATTGGGGATTTAGACCTCAAATTGAGGTCGGATTCCAAAACTAATTATATATCCGGATCGGGAGTGAATGGGTCCGAATTTCGGGTTTGGACCAAGCGGGTCCGGATGTTGACTTTTTCCAAAATGGCTTAAATTGAATTCTTTGCAACCGTGGGTAGTTCCTAAGGCTTTATTTGAATCGTTTGGTTGGAAATTTGCAAGATTCTACTGGTTTGGAGGCTCGTTTAAGAGGAAAAGCCGTGGTTGAGCTTTGATTTTGGCCGTTGGAGCGAGGTAAGTGTCGTGGTTAACCTTGGCTTGAGGGATTAGGTCTTATTTGCATATTTGTTACATGTTTGAATGCTGGGTACCGCATATAGGTGAGGTGACGAGTACCTATGCATTATTGTCGGGTCATAGCATGTGAGTGAGTCTTATTCTTGTAATTGTTGCCTTCCGTGATCATATTATCCATGCTTAGACTAGTGAGTCGTTATGTTGATCATTCTTATCATGTTAACGGATTTTGGTATTGATTGAGTATTGACCCAAAGTTGAGGTTGTATTGTGGAACCGAATGTTAAAGTAAGACTTGTTCTTGATATTTCTATCTTCCTTTTGTTGATGTTCATTGTTTTGGTGAGGGAGAGTGTTAATGCACAAAGGGTAATGTCGTGCCATATTGTGAGTGTTAATGCACGAAGATTGATGCCGTGCCTTGATTTATGAGTGTTAATGCACGAAGGGTGATGTCGTGCCATATTGAGAGTGTTAATGCACGAAGGGTGATGCCGTGCCGTTTCTGTTGATTCATATGGTGAGGTTGAGAGTAAAAGCACGAAGGGTGATGCCGTGCATTTTCCTTTACTGTGTTTACTTGTTCCTATCGGTTCGAGGTATATCGGTTGATCTAGTTCTTATTACTTTTGTGATTCTTTATCTTGTGATCCCCCCAGCATGTCCCCTCCCTGATATTACTTGTCTCGTTCTTTCATTGCAGTTAGTAGTATATATACTATTAAATTACACAGGTTTTATTTGTGGGTGTCTTGTCTTAGCCTCGTCACTACTTCGCCGAGGTTAGGCTCGACACTTATCAGTACATGGGGCCGGTTGTACTGATACTAAACTGCACTTCTGTGCAGATTTTTGTACTGGCCCGAGCTGATCGTGAGGTTAGCTGCTGGATCCATCCTATAGGAGACCCAATGTGGATTTGCCGGTGTCCGCAGACCCTGGAGTCCCCTTTTAGACATTTCATTTTACTGTTTCTTTCATTCCGAAAACAGTTGTATTTCTTTCAGACATTTACTTGTAGTGAAATCTTAAAAGTTCGTAAATTGCGACTCTAGATCTGGGTGGTANTTAGAATATCGTTGGTAATTCTGTTACTAGTCTCTGCCAAGAAGTTTTCAAGACTGGTATTATCCCTGGAAATATTAATGATACTTTGCTATGCCTAATTCCTAAGATTCCAAATGCTAATAATTTAAAAAAATTAGACATATAGGCCTATGTAATACTGTCTATAAAATCATTACTAAGATCATTTCAACCAGGCTGAAACCATTCCTAAACAACATAATTAGCCCATTCCAAAGTATCTTCTTAAAAAATAGGAAAGTTCTTGATAATGCCATTATTATTCAAGAATTAATTCTTAAAATGAATAAATATCGTGGTAAAAAGCACAACATGATTTTGAAAATTGACTTGGAAAAAGCTTTCGATCGTCTAGAATAGTCCTTTGTCTATAGAGCTTTAAGACATCACGGTCTCGAGGGTGGGAATTTCGGGTCGTGACAGTTGAAGTTGTTAGATAATTTTAATCATGTACTAAAACTGTAGATTTAGTTTCTTTCGGAAATACAAAGGGAAGGAAACGTTAAAAAAATAAGCATTTCAAGGGATTAGCAACAGATACAAGAAGAAAATTCTATACTGGGCCATAGTGTTCGATATTCGTCAAGCACGAAGAAAACGTAAGAAAAATTCAGAGGAAGTAACTTACATCGAAAATTCAAAGAGAAGAAAAGATCTTAGATATCAAGGGTATAAAAAACCGAATCTGGAGAGAAGAGGAGAAAAAAAAAGGAAATTAGTGTTACTAAATCCCTTGATTGAATGCACTAATAATGGATTGGGAGCCTTTTAAGGTGGAATGTATATATTTTGTAAATAAAATTTGTTTAAGTCGGATAATTAATTAAACATGGATATTTTTTAAAATAAAGTTTCCAATAGTATATGAATATATAAAAATCCCTTTTTTAATTACCAATTTAAAAACTGGCTAGCCCGTACTATGTACAGTGTTTCGTTTAATTCACGTGCTCTCGCGCAAAGCCGGTTCCATTCTCTTTAGTCTTTTGATACCCAAAATTTCGTTTGTGCACGATGCCAAAAGTAGAAAGAAAAGGACAAAGTAGCAAAAACTATGCTGCTCTCACGCAAAACCGGATCCATTCAATATGAGTTTTGGGGGCCGGGGCATTTGGACGTAAAAATTATAATTTTTGAAAAGACTAATTTAAAGTTAAGTTAAAAAATATAATATTTAGAATTTGAAATTATATTTGAACATGCATATTACTTAAAAAATATTGCAGTTTTGGTGAGAAACAAATTATTTTTGGAAAACTTGAAATTTGATTTTGAAAACTCATTTTCAAAAAATCCCCAAAAACTTATAAATTTTCATGGACAAACGCGTTTTTGAAAAAAAAAAATCAAAAAAAAAATCTATGAACAAACTGGTCGCATCTCACCCCGTATTAAGCATTTTATAAGATATATTATTCCTTTTAATATATAACAAAACGTATGATATGTATCTTTTTAAATATATGAATACTAACGATATGCAAAGATAAATATAAATAAAATGAACCTAACAGAAAGTGCTCCTAGCTCGGTTGGTCGAGCGCAGTTCCTTTGATAGAAAGATCTGAAGTTTGATTCCCTGTTGCGGTAGTTCTTAGGGAAACAAAACCATTAAATCATGATGTGCTTACCACATTTGAGCCACAATAAATTATTTTAAAGCTAATTATTTTAGCCATTGGTGCAATTTGTGATCTTGAGAATTGGGTATGCTATTTGCAGATTCAATTGAATGGCGTGTTTTTGAGTGATGTTTGATGCATTATATAAAAAAGTATTTAGTATTAGTTCTCACGAGACTATTATAATACATTTAAAATATTGAAAACTTGTCGAGTAGAATTGCAGTAATGTACATGAATTGTGTTTTATTCATATATTATAGTTTGTATTTTTAAATTTTTAATATGATTCGTTCAGTTGATCATGTCTTTAAATATCGACATCACCAATAAAAAATCTGCGTATGCCCCTACTTCTAAATACTGATCAATAATATGGGAGAAGCCTCCCGACTACCATCTATTAAGACTTTATTCAGATTTTAATTCATAGCATCGCAGTTTAAATGACAATTAGGCAACACGATGTAAATATTTATTCACACTAGTGTTATGTACTAAATTAAATAATTTAAAGTAAGATGACAAATAGAGTAAGAATACATATAATTAAATGATAAAAGTTTATATCAAGATACATATCTTATATATTTATTTACGATAACAACAAACTCAGTATGTTCCCACCAGGCGGGGTATGAGGAGGGTAGTCTGTACGCACCTTACCCCTACCTAACAGATAGAGAGGTTGTTTACAATAGACTCTCGGCTCGGGAAGGGTAATAAGAAAAGAGGAAAGCAAGAAAGGAAGAAAGAGGGAAGAGAAAAAAAAGGGAGAGATAAAGAATAAGTAGTACCAAATAATAGCAACAAAGAATACAATACCTGAGGCAAACAAAACCACATAACGTAATAAAAATCTAAGAACGGACATGCGTGCTACTAAGACTATCGGTGTCACGACCCGGATTTCCCACCATCAGGAGTCGTGATGGCGCCTACTAACGGAGCTAGGCAAGCCAAACATTTTAAATATTCCCTGATTTCACCTTAACAATAACAATATAAATATAACGAGTCATTTAAATTAAAGCGGAAGTCTTTAAAACATAGATAACTGAAAATCCAAAATGCGGAAGTTTAACTTATCTCTACCCAATACTGGTGTCGCTATCTCACGAACTACTAAAGAGTGCTACAAACAAGTCTGAATAGAAATACATGAATGTCTGTCATCGGTACAATGAAAACAAACTGAAAACATAGAAAGGGACTCCGGCCTGCGAACGCCAGCTAGGCTACCTCGTAAGTCCCTGAACTGAAGTCAGCTCCCGATCAATATCCTACTGCTGTGGTCCAAAAGCTGCTCCGGTACCGTGATCTGTGCAAAAGAGCACAGAAGTGTAGCATCAGCACAACCGACCCCATGTGCTGGTAAGTGCCTGGCCTAACCCCGGCGAAGTAGTGACGAGGCTAGACAGAACTACCAAACCAACCTGTGCAGTTCAATATATATATGCAATAAAAGGAAAGAACAAAGAAATTAAACAGTTAAGAGAGAGGGGAGCATACTATGGGGGAGTACAGTCCGGATATAAAATCAACAATTTAAGTAAGAAACAGGGAAATAACAATAATTAATGAGAGCAGGAAAATCAGCAGTTGCACGGCATCAACCTTCGTGTTTTTACTCTCATTCTCACCAAAAGCAATCAAATAAAGTGCACGGCATCACCCTTCGTGCTTTCCCTCACGTAACTCTCATATCATGGCACGGAATGATCCTTCGTGCAATTATAATCAAATCAGAGCACGGAATGTCCCTTCGTGCATAAATATTCAAAACATGGCACGGAATGACCCTTCGTGCAAATATAATCAAAACATGGCACGGAATGACCCTTCGTGCAAATATAACCAAAGCATGGCACGGAATGACCCTTCGTGCAAATATAATCAAAACATGGCACGGAATGACCCTTCGTGCAAATATAATCAAAGCATGGCACGGAATGACCCTTGATAAATGATGATAGAAAATGGAGAAAACGAGTTAGAAAATACTTACCCAAGAAGCTTTGGTGAAGAATCGCTCTAAAAGTCACCTAGGGGCTGTGGAGAAGATGAGCTCGTGTGAAATTTGGGAATAATCCCGTCACTGGTCTGTTTTTGAGCTTTAAAAATCACTGGGGAAAAATGCCCTTCGCGTTCGCGGGAAGGGGACCGCGTTCGCGAAGGGTAAACTGGGCAGGTCATCGCGAATGCGTGGATGATAACGCGAACGCGTAGAGGGAAATGCTGGGGGGTCCAGGTTTGTTCTATGCGAACGCGTAAAAGGCCACGCGAACGCGATGGAGGGAGCAGCAAGTCTATGTGTTCGCGAACATCTGACTGCGAACGCGAAGAGGAAGTCTCTGGGGTCCTGAACTTGACTTACGCGATCGCGATTGTGGATATGCGAATGCGTAGAAGGGGAACACCAAGGGCAGTGCGAACGCGAGCCTAAGGCCGCGATCGCGAAGAAGAAAAGGCCTGTGCAAAAATTGCAGAAAATCTGCTATATTTCTAACTGCAAAACCACTCCGAACCACCTCCGAATCACTCCCGAGCCCTCGGGGCTCCTAACCAAACACACACGCTAACCCCACAACATCCTACGAACTTAACCGAGCGATCAAATCGCTAAAATAACATTATAAACGAGGAATCAAACCTCAAAATCATCATTTTTCATTCTAACTTCATAAACTTCAAATTTTAGATATTTAGGTCCGAAACACGTCAAATGACGTCCGATTTCAACCAAATTCCAAAGAAAGTGCTTAAACCATATATGAGACTTGTACCGGGCGTCGGAACCAAAATACGAGCCCGATACCACAGTCTTTTAATCAATTTTTATTTCCATTTTCCTTAATAATTTCAGAAAAACAATTTCACAGAAAATTCTTTTCTCGGGCTCTAGACCTCGGATTTCGACTCCGGGCACATGCCCGAGTCCCATATTTTTCTACGGACCCTCCGGGACTGTCAAATCACGGGTCCGGGTCCGTTTACCAAAAATGTTGACCGAAGTCAACTTTAATCATATTAATATCAAAATTCTTCAAATTTGTCACAGAATTCACATATTTCAACATAAAAGCTTTCCGGCTACGCGTTCGGACTACGCACGCAAATCGAGGCAACTAAAAGTGAGGTTTTCAAGGCCTCGGAAGCACGGAAAAAGAGAGAAAACCGGTGATGACCCTTTGGGTCGTCACATTCTCCACCTGTAAAACAACCGTTCGTCCTCGAACGGACAAAAGAAAGAAGTACCTGAGTCGGGAAATAGATGAGGATAATGGCTCCGCGTATCAGACTCGGACTCCCAAGTCGATGCTTCAATAGGCTGACCTCTCCACTGGACACGCACTGAAGGAAAACTCTTCGACCTCAACTGTCGAACCTGCCGGTCTAGAATAGCTACCGGCTCCTCCTCATAAGATAGGTCCTTGTCCAACTGGACAGTGCTGAAATCTAATACGTGGGCTGGATCGCCGTGATACCTCCGAAGCATGGACACATGAAACACTGGGTGCACGGCTGACAAGCTGGGCGGCAAGGAAAGTCTGTAAGCCACCTCTCCCACACGATCAAGAATCTCAAATGGGCCAATGAACCTAGGGCTAAGCTTGCCCTTCTTCCCAAATCTCATCACGCCCTTCATAGGCGACACTCGGAGCAAGACCCGCTCACCAACCATGAAAGCTACATCTCGAACCTTACGATCCGCATAACTCTTTTGCCGCGATTGAGCCGAACGAAGCCTGTCCTGAATGATCTTGACCTTATCCAAGGCCTCCTAAACAAAATCTGTACCCAATAATCGAGCCTCCTCCGGCTCAAACCATCCGACTGGAGACCGACATCGCCTACCATACAACGCCTCATATGGAGCCATCTAAATGCTGGACTGGTAGCTGTTGTTGTAGGCGAACTCTGCTAAAGGCAAAAACTGGTCCCACGAGCCTCCAAAATCGATGACACATGCTCGGAGCATATCCTCCAATATCTGAATAGTCCTCTCGGACTGGCCGTCCGTCTGAGGATGGAACGTTGTGCTCAACTGAACCTGGGTGCCCAACTCATGCTGAACTGCTCTCCAGAAGCGCGAGGTAAACTGTGTACCTAGGTCCGAAATGATAGATGCCGGCACCCCATGAAGGCGAACAATCTCTCGGATGTAGATCTCAGCTAACCTCTCCGATGAATAAGTGGCTGCAACAGGAATAAAATGCGCTGACTTGGTCAGCCTATCAACAATGACCCAAATAGCATCAAAACTTCTTCCGAGTCATCGGAAGTCCAGTAACGAAATCCATGGTAATCCTCTCCCACTTCCACTCGGGAAGCTCAATCCTCTAGAACAAACCACCAGGCCTCTGATGCTCATACTTAACCTGCTGACAGTTCAAACATCGAGCCACATATGCAACAATATCTTTCTTCATCCTACGCCACCAATAAAGCTGCCGCAAGTCCTGATACTTCTTCGCGGCGCCCGGGTGAATAGAATACCGAGAACTATGGGCCTCCGCTAAGATCAACTCTCGAATCCCATCGACATTGGGCACACAAACTCGCCCCTGCAATCTCAAAACACCATCATCATCTAAGGTCACCTTCGTGGCACCTCCACGCTGCACCGTGTCTCTTAGGACACACAAATGTGGATCATCAAACTACCGATCACGGATACGCTCCAATAATGAAGAACGAGCGACCGTACAAGCTAACACTCTGCTAGGCTCAGAAATGTCCAACCTCACAAATCGATTGGCCAGGGCCTGAATATCCAAAGCAAGCGGTCTCTGGCTGACTGGAACATAAGCAAGACTACCCATGCTGGCGGACTTCCTACTCAATGCATCGGCTGGCTCTCCCCGGGTGGTACAAAATAGTAGCATCATAATCCTTCAATAGCTCCAACCACTTCCTCTGCCTCAAGTTCAACTCCTTCTGCTTGAACAAGTACTGCAGACTCTTGTGATCAGTGTACACCTCACACGTCACACCATATAGGTAATGCCTCCAAATCTTCAAAGCATGAACAATGGCTGCCAACTCTAGATCATGAACCGGATAATTCTTCTCGTGGATCTTTAACTGCCTCGAAGCATAAGCAATGACTCTGCCATCCTGCATCAATACCGCACCAAGCCCAATACGGGAAGCATCACAATAAACTATATAAGGCCCTGAGCCTGTGGGCAAAACCAATATCGGTGCCGTAGTCAGAGCTGTCTTGAGCTTCTGAAAGCTCGCCTCACACTCATCTGACCACCTAAACTGGGCACCCTTCTGGGTCAATCTGGTCATCGGGGCTGCTATGGATGAAAATCCCTCCACGAACCGACGGTAATAACCTGCTAACCCCAAGAAACTCCGAATCTCAGTAGCTGATGCTGGTCGAGGCCAGTTCTTGACTGCTCAATCTTCTTCGGATCCACTTGAATACCCTCTGCTGATACGACATGACCTAGAAATGCAACCAAACTCAACCAGAACTCGCACTTTGAGAACTTAGCATATAACTGACTATCCTTCAGAGTCTGAAGAACCACTCTGAGGTGCTGCTCGTGCTCCTCCTGGCTGCGGGAGTACACCAGAATATCATCAATAAAGACTATCATGAACAGGTCCAAGTAAGGTCTGAACACTCGGTTCATCAACTCCATAAATGCGGCTGGGGCATTCGTCAACCCAAATGACATGACCAAAAACTCATAATGCCCGTACCGAGTGCGGAATGCTGTCTTAGGGACATCAGACGCCCTAATCCTCAGCTGATGGTAGCCAGATCTCAAGTCTATCTTTGAAAACACCTTTGCACCCTGAAGCTGGTCAAACAATTCATCAATCCTCGGCAGTGGATACTTGTTCTTTATCGTCACCTTGTTCAATTGCCGGTAATCAATGCACATCCTCATCGATCCATCCTTTTTCTTCACAAATAACACTGGCGCACCCCAAGGAGAAACACTAGGCCTGATAAAACCCTTCTCTAGCAAATCTTGCAACTGGTCCTTTAACTCCTTCAACTCTGGCAGGGCCATGCGATACGGCGGAATAGAAATGGGCTGCGTGCCTGGGGCCAGATCAATACAGAAATCAATATCCCTGTCGGGCGGCATACCCGGCAGGTCTGAAGGGAAAACCTCGGGGAACTCCCGAACAATAGGAACGGAGTCAATAGAAGGGACCTCTGTGCTGGAATCGCGAACATACGCCAGATAAGCTAAACACCCCTTCTCGACCATGCGTCGAGCCTTCACATATGAAATAACACTACGGGTGGCATGACCTGGGGTCCCTCTCCACTCCAATCGGGGCAAATCCGGCAAAGCCAAGGTCACGGTCTTGGCGTGGCAATCCAAGATAGCATGATACGGGGACAACCAATCCATCTCTAATATAACGTCGAAATCCACCATGTCTAATAGCAATAAATCAACACGGGTCTCAAGACCCTCAAACACTACCACACAGGAACGATGAACTCGGTCGACCACTATAGAATTGCCCACCGGTGTAGATACATAAACAGGAATACCCAAAGCATCACTGGGCATAGTCAGGCAGGGTGCAAAATAGGACGACACATATGAATACGTAGACCCAGGGTCAAATAGCACTGAAGCATCCCTATCACAGACCAGAATAGTACCTGTAATAATAGCATCTGAAGACTCAGCCTCTGGCCTGGCTGGCAAAGCATAACACCGGGGCTGGGCCCCACCTCCCTGAACCATGTCTCTGGGACGATCTGCTACTGGCTGACCCCTACCTCTGCCGGTCCGAGCTCCACCTCTACGGTCTCTACCTCCACCTCTATGATCCCTACCCCCGCCTCTAGCTGGCTGGGCAAGCTGTGGATCACCTAGTGCCTGAATCATGGGGCGAGGACCCTGCTGCTGAGAGCTACCCGAGGCTCGAGGGCAAAACTAACAATGTGACCGGGGTCACCACAATCATAACAAGCCCTCGGCTGCTGAGACTGCTGGCCCTGATGACCTGTATGTCCTCCCCGGAAGCTCTGAAGTGGAGGTGCACTGATGGGCTGCTGATCAGAATAATGCTGCTGAGAACCACCACCGCCTGGAGTACCATGAGAAACCTGGAGTGTTGACTGAAAGGGTCTCGGTGAATGGCCTCTACCATAAGAATCCCTACCTCCAGACGAGGTACCACTGAACCTACCAGAATGACGAGGCCTCTTATCCGACACCTGACCACCTCCTCGTGCAAGAGCCATCTCCACTCTACGGGCCGCATTGGCCGCCTCCTGAAAAGAAATCTCACTACCAGCTCCCATAGCCATCTGGAGACGGATCGGCTGAATCAATCCATCAATAAACCTCCGCACCCTCTCTCGCTCTGTGGGGAGTATAACAATAGCATGGCGTGCCAAATCAATGAACCGCGTCTTATACTGGGTGACTGGGAGAAACTTCTCCAAAAACAACTCTACAAACTGATCCCATATCAATGATGGCGACCCTGCTGGTCTGGATAAACAATAGTCCCTCCACCAAGTCTGGCGGATCCTGCAAGCCGAAAGGTAGAGAAGTCGACCCCATTTGTCTCCACAATACCCATAGTCCAAAGGATCTCATGGCAGCTGAATAAGAAATCCTGTGGATCCTCTGAAGAAGTACCGCTGAAAGTGGTGGTGAAGAGCTTGGAGAACCTATCAAGTCTCCACAAAGCATCCGAAGACATCGCCGCTCCATTGCCGGTCTGGGCTGCAATACCTGGCTGAGCTGCCACGGCTGGCTGGACCACTGGAACATGAGCCTGGGGAGCTACCTACTCCGGAGTACGTGTAGCAGGAGTCTGAACTCCTCCTCCAGCCTGAGAAGTGGCTGGTGCTACTGGAAGCAAACCCGCTCTAGTGACACTCTCCATAAAGCCTGCCAGTCTGACTAAAGCGTCCTGAAGATTTGGGGTGACCATGAACCCTCCTGGGACCTGAGCTGGGCCCACCGGAGCTGCTGGGGCTGGAACCTCCTCATCATAGTCAATATGAGGCTCCACCTCTGGGACTGCTGCTCGAGGCTGAGCTCTGCCCCTGCCTCGGCCTCTGGCACGGCCTCTGCCTCTGCGAGGTGCTGGGGGCTCGAGCTGCTGCGCGGTAGAAGAGGAAGCACGTGTTTTCGCCATCTGCGAAAGAAC
Source organism: Nicotiana attenuata (assembly GCF_001879085.1). Lineage (NCBI taxonomy): Eukaryota > Viridiplantae > Streptophyta > Magnoliopsida > Solanales > Solanaceae > Nicotiana > Nicotiana attenuata. The sequence continues at coordinate 47,131,783 of NC_031999.1, forward strand.
TGAGTAGAAAGACAATCAGTATTTGAGAAACAGAATCGCACGATAGGAAAGAACAAAAGTGAAATTTTTCCTAACTCCGTAGCCTCTAGGGATAAATACAGACGTCTCCGTACCGATCCCTCAGACTCTACCAAGTTTGTCCGTGAGTAGCGAGACCTATGTAACCTAGAGCTCAGATACCAACTTGTCACGACCTGGATTTCCCACCATCGGGAGTCGTGATGGCGCCTACTAACGGAGCTAGGCAAGCCAAACGTTTTAAACATTCCCTAATTTCACCTCAACAATAACAATATAAATATAACGAGTCATTTAAATTAAAGCGGAAGTCTTTAAAACATAGATAACTGAAAACCCAAAATGCGGAAGTTTAACTTTTCTCTACCTAAGACTGGTGTCGCTATCTTACGAACTACTAAAGAGTGCTACAAACAAGTCTGAATAGAAATACATGAATGTCTGTCATCGGTACAATGAAAACAAACTGAAAACATAGAAAGGGACTCCGACCTACGAACGCCAGCTAGGCTACCTTGTAAGTCCCTGGACTGAAGTTAGCTTCCGATCAATATCCTACTGCTGTGGTCCAAAAGCTGCTCCGGTATCGTGATCTGTGCAAAAGAGCACATAAGTGTAGCATCAGCACAACCGACCCCATGTGCTGGTAAGTGCTTGGCCTAACCCCGGCGAAGTAGTGACGAGGCTAGACAGGACCAAACCAACCTGTGCAGTTCAATATATATATGCAATAAAAGGAAAGAACAAAGAAATTAAACATTTAAGAGGGAGAGGAGCATACTATGGGGGAGTACAGTCCGGATATAAAGTCAACAATTTAAGTAAGAAATAGGGCAATAACAATAATTAATGAGAGCAGGAAAATCAGCAGTTGCACGGCATCAACCTTCGTGCTTTTACTCTCATTCTCACCAAAAGCAATCAAATAAAGTGCACGGCATCACCCTTCGTGCTTTCTCTCACGTATCTCTCATATCATGGCACGGAATGATCCTTCGTGCAATTATAATCAAATCAGAGCACGGAATGTCCCTTCGTGCATAAATATTCAAAACATGGCACGGAATGACCCTTCGTGCAAATATAATCAAAACATGGCACGGAATGACCTTTCATGCAAATATAATCAAAGCATGGCACGGAATGACCCTTCGTGCAAATATAATCAAAACATGGCACGGAATGACCCTTCGTGCAAATATAATCAAAGCATGGCATGGAATGACCCTTTGTGCATTATCACTCTTCCTCACCCAAACAGTAATCACAACCAAACGGGGCGAGGGGATAAACAAATAATAAGAAATGTCCCGGCAAGGGAATTACACAATTAACAGCTAAATCCCGGCAAGGGAGATAATCAATATACTCAAACCATCCCGGCAAGGGATTAATCGTATCACTTTCTATTTCTTTCATTTCTTACTCAATAGTCTTTTTATCGTTCGAGCCAACGCTCCAAAGAATTTACAATTCATAATTACTCCTCATACTCTTCACATTGCATAGAATTCATCAATTAACATGGAAGAGTTATAACAATATTAGGATAAGTACATACAAGGACCCACGGTCATGCTAGACACCGGTGTATAGATACTCGTCACCATGCCTATACACCGTACTCGATCATTTAGCAATTAGCAAATAATAACACTCTAATCCTATTCCTTCAAGCCAAAGTTAGATCAAACACTTACCTCAAATGCTCCAAAATCAACTCAAGCCTCTAGTATAGCTTTACCCCTCGAATTCGGCTCCAACTCAGACAAATCTATGAAATAATGACTTTACAATATTAATAATAGCTAAACAAACTAAACCCAATGCCTAAATATGAATTTCTAAGCTTTCTACCCAAAATTCCAAAAATCGACCCCGGGCCCGCTTGGTCAAAATCCGAGGTTCGAACCAATTCCATGTCACCCATTCCCCCACGAGCCCGAATATACAACTTGTTTTCAAATTCGACCCAAAAACGAGGTCTAAATCACAGAAAATTGAAAAGCCCTAATTCTACCCTTTTCCCCCAATTTACACCTTAAGTTACATGATTTAGGTCTAGGAATTTGATAAATGATGATAGAAAATGAAGAAAACGAGTTAGAAAATACTTACCCAAGAAGCTTTGGTGAAGAATCGCTCTAAAAGTCACCTAGGGGCTGTGGAGAAGAAGAGCTCGTGTGAAATTTGGGAATAATCCCGTCACTGGTTTGTTTTTGAGCTTTAAAAATCACTGGGCAAAAATGCCCTTCGCGTTCGCGGGAAGGGGACCACGTTCGCGAAGGGTAAACTGGGCAGGTCATCGCGAACGCGTGGAAGATAACGCGAACGCGTAGAAGGAAATGCTGGGGGGTCCAGGTTTGTTCTATGCGAACGCGTAAAAGGCCACGCGAACGCGATGGAGGGAGCAGCAAGTCTATGCGTTCGCGAACATCTGACTGCGAACGCGAAGAGGAAGTCTCTGGGGTCCTGAACTTGACTTACGCGATCGCGATTGTGGATATGCGAATGCGTAGAAGGGGAACACCAAGGGCAGTGCGAACGCGAGCCTAAGGCCGCGATCGCGAAGAAGAAAAGGCCTGTGCAAAAATTGCAGAAAATCTGCTATATTTCTAACTGCAAAACCACTCCGAACCACCTCCGAATCACTCCCGAGCCCTCGGGGCTCCTAACCAAACACACACGCTAACCCCACAACATCCTACGAACTTAACCGAGCGATCAAATCGCTAAAATAACATCATAAACGAGGAATCAAACCTCAAAATCATCATTTTTCATTCTAACTTCATAAACTTCAAATTTTAGATATTTAGGTCCGAAACACGTCAAATGACGTCCGATTTCAACCAAATTCCAAAGAAAGTGCTTAAACCATATATGAGACTTGTACCGGGCGTCGGAACCAAAATACGAGCCCGATACCACAGTCTTTTAATCAATTTTTATTTCCATTTTCCTTAATAATTTCAGAAAAATAATTTCACAGAAAAATTCTTTTCTCGGGCTCTAGACCTCGGATTTCGACTCCGGGCATATGCCCGAGTCCCATATTTTTCTACGGACCCTCCGGGACCGTCAAATCACGGGTCCGGGTCCGTTTACCAAAAATGTTGACCAAGGTCAACTTTAATCATTTTAAAGCCACATTTTAAAATTTTTCACAGAATTTAACATATAAGCTCTCCGGCTACGCGCCCGGACTGCGCATGCAAATCGAGGCAAGTAAAAATGAGGTTTTCAAGGCCTCGGAAGCACGGAATGAATGAGGAAACAGGTGATGACCCTTTGGGTCGTCACAATCGGTGAGCAACTAAAAACTACCCACTAACCTTCTACCTTAATCCTCGACCTCCACACCCTCCTATCAAGGGTCATGTCCTCAGTAAGCTGAATCAGCGCCATGTCCTGTCTAATCACCTCTCCCCAGTACTTATTAGGCCTACCTCGACCTCTTATCAAACACGCCATGGCCAACCTCTCACACCTCCTAACAGGAGCATCAATGCTTCTTCTCTTAACATGTCTGAACCATCACAATCTGGACTCCCGCATCTTGTCCTCCACGGAGGCTACTCCCACTCTGTCTCGGATAACTTCATTCTTGATCTTATCTCTCCCGGTACACCCACACATCCATCGCAACATCCTTATCTCTGCTACTTTCATCTTCTACACGTGGAAGTTCTTGACTGGCCAACACTCAGCCACATACAGCATAGTCGGTCAAATCACCACTCTATAAAACTTACCCTTACGTCTTGGCGGCACATTCACATAAAACACCGGAAGCGAGCCTCCACTTCATCCAACCTGCTCCGATGCGATGTGCGACATCTTTGTCAATCTCCCGTTATTACCTTATATATTTATTTGGTTGTGCATATTTCAATGCAAGAATATTTAAACAGTAATTAACAATAAAAAAAGTTCACATAGCAGTTGATGGCAGTGGGATTAATTTGGTTGATTGTTTTATATGTGAGGATGTGCAGTGGCGGATCCGGAATTTTCATCAAGCGGGTTCAAAATACAAAGAAATAAATATACAAAGATGTTAACAAAATAAATTTTTATTAAAAAGGTGTAATTTTCTCTCTCTAAATTATGTATATAAAGCTTTCCTAGTCTAAAAAGAGAAATAGAAATTTTCCTGTATCGTATTTATATAGAAAAAAAGAGAATAATATAGGAGAAGAAGATTTCCTATGCACTATGTACATAAGGAAAAAAGTGTGTTTTATATAGGGGAAAAAAGTGCCCATAAATGGGGCTGATTGGTTTCGAACTCTTAAGTATTCTAGAAATTTTGACCTCATGCTTGCGAGAAAGGTAAAATATATATACTTATATATACAATATTATTTTTTATGAAGAGGGTTCAAATAAACTCTCTTGATCTTACGTGGGTCCCCCTAGAATGTGAAAATCATAGTTTATGATTGTAGTGAGACTGATAGGATCCTCCAATTTAAATCAGATATTAAAACTCGAATCTTAAGAATGATTTTTTTTTTCACTTCAATGTTTCAGATTCAGGTAGATTGTCTATATTACATCCCTTAGGATGCAATCTTTTCCGAATTTTGTATACCTCTTGGGATGAAATCTTTTTCAGAATATAGTATAAATACAAATTATTTTGTACATCGGACTATCCTTTTTTTTACGTAATCAATTGCTTTTGATTGTATCATTTTTTGTAGCAGTCAGAGTCAGAGAAAACGACAACCAAAACTCATTGAGTTCGTAACTTCTCTTCCCTTATCTCTTTCTTACTTACCCTTTGCTATACGTCTTGTCTTGTACGGACCCAGTTTTAAAAAAATTCACATTAATAAATGAGACCAGAAAATGGATGCAAGAAAATTACACATTAAATTGAGTGGAGTTATTGAATGTGGACAGCCCCATAGGACCAACCAACTGAATCAGACAACACATAATAATATACTAAGGACCATTATTATTCATTATTCCTTTCCCCGAGAAAGAGTGAGAGAAAACAAGATTCCTTAATCTTTTTCTTACAAATAAAAATTAGACAAAAACTGAATACGAAATTTAAGAAACAAATGAATCTAATATGTTTGCTAAAATACAAGAAAAGAGCAAACATTTTGTTAATTAATATGAATACTTAAATGAGATGTTGGAAAGCTTCACATGGTTATTTTTCAAAAAGGGGTTTTTTTTTCAAAAAAAAAAAGAAGACCATGTCACTTTTGTTAAATTAAGTAGCTTCTAAATATGATAATGTTACGAGTTTTTTGTATACAATAAAAAGGGACGTCATGTAAAGTGGATAGAAGGATATTCTTTTTGTATAACCATTTGGTAGCTTTTTTATACCGATGACGGAGTCAGATTTTTCGTTACGAAATATTTAAATATAAAAAATTAAATTAAAAAGTCAAGAAAAATTAACAATATACTATTATATAACTTAAAAATTAAGTATTTAATATAATAATTTTTGGCAAAGGGGTGACATCCCTTGGTTAGAGGTAGCTCTGTCATTCTTTCCATTATAAATTTCACTATTTGCAAGTCTCAAATTCAAGATCTTTGCTTAAAGATGGACAGATCTTGTCCATTCCACACATTTGTTGGGGCTGGACAAAAAAATAATTTTACTGTAAATTTGATCACAAATTTTAATTTTTTAAACATTTTTATATTCTTTTACAAAAAGTTAATTTTTTTAAGTTATAAATCTTGATTTTTAATAATTGAAATAATCTAATGATGTGGCTTTAGAGCTTGACGGATAGAACTAGTATCAGATTCCTCAAATCCGCGGTAGATTACCTCAATATTGATTTACTTTTTATTAAAAATGTTACTCTCTCTATTTATGTGACAACGACTGATTGAGTAGCGAATTTGAAAAAAAAATATCACGGATTCTTTATGATCATGGTTTAAAACAAGTCATCTATATTTTGTGAATATAAATCATCTCATTGACGATAAATAAAAATAAGTTAAATCATTTTTGAATAACTTTTTTATATTTAAAATAAATTAAAAAGGAAAGAATAACACGTAAAATGAGAAATGAGAAATATAGTATTTTGACTTATTAATGCGCAATGCATTCACTTATTAGGAATGAACACGTAACTTTTATTTATTTTTTCTTTTCTCTTGTAATTATGTAATCAAATTATAATAATCTGCAAATAACTTTTAAGTCATCTACACCAGCTGGCTTACAACAAATTGAATAAGATGTTCTCCTTCTAAAATTAGAACTTTGACCAGAATCTATTCTAAAAACAAATCTCAAGTAGATTACAATATTTATTCGGTAAAAAGCATTTTCCTTTAGTATTTCTTCTTTTTCCTTGTAATTATATCATTAAATCACAGAAATATATGTTAGTAACTTTTCATTATATAATATTTTTACTTAAAAGTATTCTAACGAGAATAAACGTTGAAGTACGTTTGGTGCTGTCCTAACTTTATTATTGTTAGAGTTACTCATTTTGGTATATTCCCTCTAACCATTAAAATTTTAATAGAAGAGATTTAGCTGTCAAAAGGAAAAGTTATTCCAATAAATTAAAGTCCACAAATTCTAGTACTAAAAAAAAAAAATTCAATTATCAACGCGATGAATGATAATATTATCTGGAAATAAATGTTATCCAAGAACATGATTTATTATTCTAACGAGATAAAAGATTTCTACAATCCACGACATGGTTATAACTTATAACTATAAATATAATAGGAAAACCTCAATATTCAAATCACAAATGTCGCTATTTTTATGAGTTTTATCTAGAAAAAAAATCATCGATCACAAAAGATATTTATACCAACCCGATGAACATACGACAGAACGTCTTGACCTACATTGTTATCGCTAAATCATAGTTGATTAATAAACATTCTTACCTCCATTTATAATTTAACACAATAAATTATTATAATTTGTTATGATATTGGTGAGAATAAATTATTTACTGTTTTATGAGATGGTAGACTAATGAATATGATTTGATCCTCACAATATTTTGGTACTTTGCTTTTATGACGTTCCTATTTTCTTTTTTGAATAAAAAAATGGAAGAAAATTAAAATACGAAAAAGCTAAAGCAAAATGTACGGTTGAATTTGCAATGTCATCTCCTCCTAGATCTCTCCTTTTCAGGAATGTAGAGCTGTTATTACATTTATATTAGATTACAGAAATCTCTAAGACATTATATTAATTAATTTACACAGATTTTAATATAGTCATCTCTTAATGTATGCCATAAATAGATCTTCGTAATTAATGGTATCAAAAAAATGTTGTCATCTCACATTACAAAAAAAAATGTTAATTAAATTATATTTTCCTCAGCAAAATATAATTTGATATCAAAATACACAATAATAATTCCCTTTTTTAAAGAATAATAAAGTAAAAGGAAATAATCTGTCCCTATCTAAAACAGTCAAGATCGTGCGTCGTGTCGACTAACAATAAAAGTTGGTTCTTTTTTTTGATTTTTTTTTTGGGTCATGATTTTTCCAATTCTGAAATGGATTGGATCTATTATCTTCTTCGCCTCCCAACTGATCAAGAAAGTAAAGAAAAAAAAAAAAAAAAACTGTCACCAAAAAAGAAAAGCTGTTTTATCAGTATAACGAAATTTCCTTTTTGAATAAGTTATTTCTGATCGGTTTCAAGGAAAATATTTTCTACTAAATAAGGCGAAAAATATTTTCTTTACTGGAACTATTTTCTTTATTGGTAATATCCTATCACTACTGGAACAATTTAATTTGCTAATATTATCAATCAATAATAAATATCTTTTATTCTAAAACCAAACAAGAAAAAATATTTTAAATTTTTTTTTTATAGGTACTAAAAACAATATTAATAAGAATTGTGATGAAATGACAAATACCCTTTTATCCTCAACCAGATGTCTTAGATTCGAACTTTAGATATGACTCATTTTACACTCTAATGCGTAATGTTTCGGCGCGAAGCCACATTTTAACTGAAATACAGTATTGATACAGAACACCGGATGAGAATAAAAAAAAAAAAAAAAAGGTATCAAACACACTTACAACACATTGCAAGTCCATTGAAACGCCACAATGAGGGCGGCAACACCGAATCATTCCCACGACTCCATATAGTAACTCCTCTTCGAAATCCCCGCATTTTCTGCCGAATATAGAAAAGCCCTCGTTTAGAGACGTATTAAACACGTCTATATAAGCCAAGCCACTTATCCTTAAATCTCTCATAGGACCAACAGCGTATCACCGATAAGTAAGTGATAAGCAGTATAGCATATCACTATTTTGCTCAAATTCAATCCATCTTATCACAACCCTTCCCCTATTTATATGTCTCTTCCCCACTCGCCCTAACACCCACACCCACTCGGTTTCTCTTTCTCTCTTCCTTAAAAAAATAAAAGGGGTATTTTTATAGAGAGAGAAAACTGCACAGTAAACAAAAAGAAAAGAGTAGTATTTTGCCTTTTGTTTCTCTCTCTAAACACAAAAAAACCCTTCGATCTGTTCCTTTCGTCTGTTTTACTCTCTCTCTCTCTCACTCATTCATTCCAAGGTATACATACATCTTCACCACTTTCTCTCTCTATATGTATATATCTGTATCTATAGATACAACTTTTTTTTAATTTAACACATGCACGTATATATCTATATGTATAGCTAGCTATAGATATATGTATATGTGTGTGCTTTAGGTTTTCGGTAAGTTTAATTTGATGAATTGATCTGTAAAGAAGATTGATTTTTGATTGGATTTTTTGGGGGGTGAATTTGGAATTGTTTTAATTTTGGTGGTTTGAAGTTGAATTTTGTGGATTTTTTGTATTTGCAGGTGAGTGAGATGTCTTCGCTGAGCAGAGAGCTGGTGTTTTTGATACTTCAGTTCCTTGATGAGGAGAAATTCAAAGATGCTGTTCACAAGTAGGGTTTTTTTGTTTGAATTCTATTAATTAGAATATGTTTTTTTTTCTTTTGAATTTTTTTGGTGATTTTTCTCTTTAATTGTGTCTATTTGGCTGCTATAGAAATGTGGGAGATAGAAATTAGAAATGGTCTGAGTTGTTTTTATTTATGATTATAATTGTGGTTTGAGGATCTAAAAGTGTAGTGAAATTGTGCGTTGAATGAGAAATTAGATGAATTGATTTGTTTATATACCATTTTCCGATCCACTAAACGATAAAAATTTATGATTATAATTTTGGTTGTTGTGGTTTTATTTGGTGGTTAATTTTTCTTAATTCGTTTTCTTTCTTTCGTGCTGAAGATTGGAGCAAGAATCAGGGTTTTTCTTTAACATGAGGTATTTTGACGAAATGGTGGCGAATGGAGAATGGGATGAAGTGGAGAAGTACTTATCGGGTTTCACCAAGGTTGACGATAATAGATACTCCATGAAAATATTCTTCGAGATTCGAAAGCAAAAGTATCTAGAAGCTCTAGATAGGTGGGTTTGATTTTTTGATTTGTTTATGCTCGTATGTGTTTGATAATCTTGAAATGTCCGACTGTTTTATATGGCTTTTCCGTTTTTAATTTCTTGTAGGAACGACCGTCCTAAAGCTGTTGATATCCTAATTAAGGACTTGAAGGTGTTTTCGGCTTTTAATGAAGACCTTTTCAAAGAAATTACGCAACTTTTGACTCTTGACAACTTTAGGTAATGGAAACACTTGGCTTACTAGGTTGCTATCTTGGCCCCGTGTCTATTTTGTCCGTTCTCCTAAATGGTTTCTTTATCACTATTTTGGATGGTTTTTCAATTGGCTGATATAACTTGCAGGGATAACGAGCAATTATCTAAATATGGAGATACTAAGTCTGCTAGGAGTATAATGCTTCTGGAGCTCAAAAAATTGATAGAAGCAAATCCCCTGTTTCGTGATAAGCTGAACTTTCCTACCTTGAAGAACGCAAGGCTGCGGACATTAATCAACCAGAGGTTTATTTATGGAAGACATTAGCCTTTTAAATCCTATTCGGTTTTGGTTCTTTGTTTTTTATCTTCTTTTCTAGTGTAGTTGGCTTACACGTAGGCGCCCCATATTCTTGCAGTTTGAACTGGCAGCATCAGCTTTGTAAGAGCCCGAAGCCTAATCCTGACATAAAGACCTTATTCGTGGACCATTCTTGCGGTCCGTCACAGCCAAATGGTGCACGGGCTCCATCCCCTGTAACTCATCCACTCATGGGAGGTGTTCCAAAGCCCGGGGTTTTTCCACCTCTTGGTGCTCATGGTGTAAATGTAAGTAGTAACACGAACTAGCTAAATTTCGTTGTAAATTATGACTGATGGAAGATTGAATTATGTTCCTCCAGCCTTTTCAGCAAGCACCTGGTCCTCTGCCAAACGCTCTTGCTGGGTGGATGACTAATCCTCCTCAAGTTTCTCACCCTTCTGCTTCTGCTGGACCAATAGGTTTCACCACTCCAAATAATGCAGGTATTATACATATATCACCGCTTTGAAATGATTCTAATGAGGCCATCAATACTTGTGCGACCTGATTCTTTGACAAATGTAGTGGAGTGTATTTGCAAATCTGAGATACTGATTTCTCTCCTCCAACCTCCCTTGTAAATAGTTAGTCAGCCATAAACTGATATTCGCTCTATGTGCTAATAATTTAGCAGCAGCTATGCTAAAGCGTCCTAGGACTCCTACGAATAACCCAACAGTGGACTATCAAACAGCTGACTCGGAGCACATGTTAAAGAGATCAAGACCTTTTGGTGTGTCAGATGAAGTACGGTATCATTATCTTGATTTGCTTACACATTAATATGTATGTAACCTTGATGTGACATTAGAAACTGTGGCTTGCAAGTATGCTCATATTTCTTTGATCTATTTGTCGCTTTATGACAATGTTGCTTATTATACCTTTGCGTGGAGCTTTGAGTAGGAAGTTCTTTATGGTTTGATGCTTTCGTATATTATGAGAAACATTGATTTACTCAAATTGATTACAGGTAAATAATATGCCTATCAATATTTTGCCTGGTGGGTACTCTGGCCAAAGCCATGCACAAAGTTCGTATTCATCTGATGATTTGCCCAAGGCTTCTGTCATGACTCTAAATCAGGGTTCAGTGGTGAAGAGCATGGATTTCCATCCGGTGCAGCAAATTCTGCTTCTTGGTTAGTCTTTACACAAGTGAAAGTGATATTCTTTAATTCATTTTCTTCATTTTGAATTCATTTTTCAGATCCATTTTTATGGTACAGCAGTTGTACATTTTGTTTTGGGTCACTACTGATGGTTCTTCATTTTCAGTTGGTACTGGCACAGGAGAGATTATGATTTGGGAATTGGGCGGTAGGGAGAGGATTGCTCATAGAAGTTTCAAGGTTTGGGATCTTGGGCAATGCTCAGTGGCTTTACAGGTATGTGTGAAACTTTGTTAATTGCATTCACGTTTGTTTTCCACGTGTGGATGGTTTATAAATCTCATAGTTACCAATTTATAATCTAATAACCAGGCATCTTTGGCAAGTGAGTACTCTGCATCAGTTAATCGTGTAATGTGGAGTCCTGATGGTACTCTGTTTGGTATGCCGTCCAAATGCTTTGTTGAACTTACTTATTGGAATTTTAAGTTTTCTGTGAATGATAAAGATTGGTGCAGTACATACTGCTGAAAGCTAAAAAATTGACCCAACTGTAATAGTCAGCCTGAACTCTCTTTTTGCTCTCTGTCGATTCTTCATTAGGTGTTGCATACTCTAAGCACATTGTGCACATCTACTCCTTTCACGGTGGCGATGATCTTAGAAACCACCTTGAGGTATGCGCTTTTTCTCTAATCCTTTTGAATTTTAACCTCTTCCTTTCTTCTTCTAAAAGAATACGAACCTTGACTGGTCTTATGTGCAGATTGAGGCTCATTCAGGAAGCGTCAATGATCTTGCTTTTTCCTATCCTAACAAACAGATTTGTATTGTTACCTGTGGAGATGATAGGCTTATTAAGGTTTGATATGTTATGTGCTTTGACTCAGATTGTAAGGGTTGGACTACCTCCCGACTCGCTTCACTTTTTTCTGTTGATTGTTTATGAGCACTGTATTTCTGTGATGTAAATCAATTGTTTCTTGTTTGCAGGTATGGGATGCGGTGTCAGGGGCTAAGCAATATACATTTGAGGGCCATGAGGCACCAGTCTATTCAATATGTCCACATCACAAAGAAAATATTCAGGTTAACCATGCTCCTTTTTATCACTAGAAAACTGATCGTAACTTGTTTGATAATTTCTTCGTTTTCTCTTTCTGGCGCTAGTTCTTCCTTTATTATGGTTTGAAGACGCGAGTTTTCTGGTCTTGATATGCACAACAGCATTAATGAGTAATAAAAAGTTGTGAGGCAGCTCAGCAAGTGTATGAATCGGAAAATGCTTCTTTTTTCTGTGAAGATCTAGTTTACTTGGAAAATTTAACTGTATATTAGATTTTACTTCTGCTAAATGTTAGGGCTGTTTCCTCACATAGATGTTTCTGGAACGCAGTCTTTCTAGCTATCATTTAAAAGATGTCTATTTTGAACCCTACTTTTTTCCTGGGAGTGAATTATGTCTTTATTGATAGTTCTTATCTAACGTTTTTCGGTCTTCTCTTCCTTCCTTTTCTCCCCCCACAGTTTATCTTCTCAACTGCAATTGACGGGAAAATAAAGGCATGGTTGTACGATAACATGGGTTCGAGAGTTGACTATGATGCACCAGGTCACTCATCAACCACAATGGCTTATAGTGCCGACGGAACAAGGTTTGCATATCACAATGAGTTCCATAACTGTGCATGATGCAATTCTCTTACTTTCGCTTGGCTAAAGTTTGTGGTATTATGAAATATCGGTTTGCAGGTTATTCTCATGTGGGACTAATAAAGAAGGAGAGTCATATCTTGTTGAATGGAATGAAAGTGAAGGAGCTGTAAAGCGTACATTTATTGGTCTAGGGAAGCGTGCTGGTGGGGTGGTGCAATTTGACACTACTAAAAATAGATTTTTGGCAGCTGGTGATGAATTCATGATAAAATTTTGGGACATGGACAATATAAACATGCTGACAAGTACTGAAGCTGAGGGTGGCATACCGGTAAATTTCAGTCGGCCAATTTTTTAACAACCCAACCATGTCTGTTTACTTTTAACATTTTTTGTACCTCATATTCCCAGGCTTCTCCTTGCCTCCGATTTAACAAGGAAGGAATATTATTGGCTGTTTCGACAAGTGACAATGGGATAAAAATTTTAGCAAATGCAGATGGTCTTAGGCTTTTAAGATCCATGGAAAATCGCCAATTTGATGCTTCTAGAGTCGCCTCTGCTTCTGTGGTGAAGGTGGAGGGATTTGATGCTTTTCCTTTCCTTGTTTTCTGATGTAGAAAATATTACTGTGAAATACTGAGCTGTAAATAAAATGCCTTACATGTAACTTACCCTTTTAAAAAAATATGCAGCCCCCCACAATGGGAAGTTTTGGGCCTCCTAGCACTTCTGTTGCCGCAAGCTTTGTAGATCGAGGAGTGCCAATGACATCCATGGTTTCCATGGTTAGTGACTCTTTTCTAATTAAATGGAGGTTTTACAGTGCAGTTCGTACTTTTTTTTGGGACTTCTGACCATTTGCTGATCAGCCCCTTTATTTTAATTTCTTGGTAGAATGGTGAAAATCGCAACTTAGCTGATGTAAGGCCAAGAGCTGCAGAAGAGACTGTTGATAAATCTAGAATCTGGAAACCGACTGAAATTAATGAACCATCGCAGTGCAGATCCTTGAAGCTTCCAGACAATATAACAGCGACCAGGGTATGTGTTGTTTCTTACCTAAACCATGAACCAAGTTTATCCGCTGAACAACTTCTTTATGAGTTATGGAAATTGTTATTCATCCTTGTGTTTACAATTTCTGGAAGCTATACAACCCAAATTTTGGCAACATGAGGTTGCACATTTTCTTGATCTGTATAGACTAATGTCATTTTCCATTTAAGCTGAATTTTTTTTATTTTTTTTTTGTTTTTTTTAATAATTTTTTCCACTCCCTTTTTCTTATATTTCAGATTTCAAGGTTAATATATACAAATTCAGGATTAGCTATACTTGCATTAGCTTCCAATGCTGTGCACAAACTTTGGAAATGGCCCAGAAATGAGCGAAACCCGACGGGGAAGGTATTGGTTTTTAGAAGACTCTCTTTTGCTAATATGTATCATTGCAGCTCATTGTGCTATTTTTGTATAGGCTAATGCAAGTATTGTTCCGCAACTTTGGCAACCTTCAAATGGGACGCTGATGACAAATGATATTACTGACACAAATCCTGAAGACGCTGTTCCATGTTTTGCTCTCTCAAAGAACGACTCTTATGTGATGTCAGCTTCTGGAGGGAAAATATCATTGTTTAATATGATGACATTTAAGGTGAAAACCCACATCTTTTATTTTCTTTTCGGGTATAGGTGTAATTATGAAGTGTGCTGATTCTAAGCTGTCCTCAAGTAAGCATATGGGATAAAAGAGTAAAAGAAACTTCGAGCAGTTTGCAATTGTATTCTAGCTTTAGCCTTGCAATCGGACTAATAGGCCATAAATATTATATACAGAATTGTAGAGTACCTTGTTTTTTTTGCCATCTGTTTGCTTTTTCTTAACCTCTATCGTTTCTGTTGCAAATGCAGACTATGACAACATTTATGCCTGCTCCACCTGCGGCAACCTTTTTGGCTTTTCATCCTCAAGATAATAATGTTATTGCCATAGGCATGGATGACTCCTCTATCCAAATATACAATGTCCGGGTTGACGAGGTTGAAGCTATTCTCAATTGTTATACCATTTTATGATTGTTGGAATTGCACTAATTCACCATCTACTTGAAATCTGTTGACATTATCCACGATCCAATTGTGTAGGTAAAAACAAAGCTCAAAGGACATCAAAAAAGAATAACTGGGCTCGCTTTTTCGCATTCTCTCAATGTGCTTATATCTGCAGGAGCAGATTCTCAGGTAAATTATTTTTACATGGATATACTTTTGGTTGGTAAAAGCAATTCTACATGTTCTACCCTCGTCATACTAGGATTTTGATGGAAACTGGTACCAGTTGGAGGTTGACCAGTTGAGTTCTAATTGGGAGAGGAAAGTGTTGAATATTGTGGCCACTTTACCTCCTCACGTGCATGCTTGTCCTTTATTTTTTTGGACCAAGCATGAAATATTTTGTTGATATTTGGTGGTGAGAATTGAACTAAGACCTCTACATGCTCTAATATCATGTGAATGGGGGAAAATTTTATTTATTTTTTTGATATCCTCCAACAAAAGGAATAACCTGATGGTGCTTGTTTTGGTACATGGACTACTTCACCACAATCATATCATAATCATTTACAATAATGTTTTCTTTTGAGCAATGGTTACCTCATAAGGTGCCTCTGTTTCTACAGTTGTGCGTTTGGAGCACTGATGCTTGGGAGAAGCAAACAAGCAAATACTTGCAGATTCCTGCTGGGAGAGCAGCTGCTCCTCAAGCAGATACTCGTGTACAGTTTCACCAGGACCAGACACAATTGTTGGTAGTACATGAAACGCAGATAGCCATATTTGAAGCTTCTAAACTGGAGTGCCTCAAGCAGGTATAAACTCCCTTCTTTAACCCTTCCCAATCCCAAGTTTAAGATAAGGATAGACATAGCTGGAGACACAGTGGTTAGAGTATCAGAGTATATGTGGACATTTGTACTTAGTATTCTTTATTGTGTTGTGTTTTGTTTTGTTATTTCTGCTTAGTTTCAGTCTGACAATGGATTTTTCCCCTTGAACAGTGGGTCCCTAGAGAAGCGAGTGGTCCAATTACACATGCAACATATTCTTGTGATAGCCAGTCTATATTTGTTAGTTTTGAAGATGCAAGTGTAGGTGTTCTCAGTGCGTCAACATTGCGATGGAGATGTCGGATCAATCCTACTTCCTACCTTCCCAGCAATCCAAGGTGAGTGAGTCAGTTACCTGGTTATTTACTGCTTTTTTTTGGTTGTTCGAAATTCTGGCAATGCTGCAGCCTTATTTCTGTATGTTTTTCTCATTTTCATTTAATTAATTTGGTAATTTTATTTTGCAGTTCAAGGCTGCATCCACTTGTTATTGCTGCACATCCATCTGATCCGAATCAGTTTGCATTGGGACTAAGCGACGGTGCTGTTATTGTACTTGAGCCGCTTGAGTCTGAAGGCAAATGGGGAACCTTGCCACCAGCTGAAAATGGTGCTGGGCCAAGCACTTCAGGTGCTGCAAATTCAGATCAACCGCAGAGGTAGTTACCTCGTCCACATGCTGGCAGTTTTCCTTGAAAAGACGGGTGAATGTACTGCATTTGTTCCTTCATTACAATTTTCTTGGAAGGAGAAGCTTCTAGATTAGCCAGTGTAGTCATAGAAATCTGAATTTAGATAATGTAGAGTTTGTTTAGCAGGGCTGCATCAGTTCACCGATAATGTTGAATTTTTGGATGGTGGTGTAAATTTGGTAGAGGGTGTTTTTGCATCAGTAATCTGGAAATCATAGTTTAGTTGGAGGTGAACAATTGCCTTTGTTGATGGCCCTTTTATAGTTCTTTTTAGCTTTTACTAAAGAATGATGATTTCCAAATTGTTTTGTTCTTTTTGACTGAATATCTGAGAGTTGGTCCTCAAGTTATTTGTGGGAACAGAATATCAGGTTGAGGTTCAGCCAAGTGGAGAATGTGAAGTAAACTTGAATGTTGTAGGGATGTCTTTTAAAACCTGTACCTTTACAGAAAAGAGAGAGAAAAAGTCTCAAAATATCAATCGTTGTCAATTACTGTTTCATTTTCTCCAAATATCTTTTGCAGCAGCTAATGTGTTAGCTTCCACCTAAGTTCCATCACACCGGAGTTATAGCCTGTCTGGCCAAGCTTCTCCAAGGCCAAAAGCACATGTATTTTTCAAAGTTGAAGTGTTTGGCCAAGCTTTTAGAAGAAAAAAAAAATACTTTCAAGTAGAAGCAGAAGCAGTTTTGGAGAAAAAATAGCTTCTCCTCAAAAGTACTTTTTTGAAAAGTATTTTTGAGAAAAATACACTTAGAAGTAGGGGTGTACATAGGTCGGGTTTGTTCGGATTTTACAATTACCAAATCAAATCAATTGTGTCGGGTTATTAAATCTAAAGACCAAACCAAACCAATAAAACTCGGGTTTTTCAATCTCGGGTTTTCTCGGGTTTTCGGGTTATTCGGGTTTTTTCCGGGTTTTTTCCGGTAAAATCTTCGTAGAACAAAACATATAACTTGTGCTCAAAATATTTCTTTAATCCTAGTAAGATACAACTATATAAAGTACTTTCTAAGAAATAATACAAAATATGAGATGTGTCATGGCACTATCCTAAAATATTCAACAATAAAGACAATAAAATTATGTAATATAAATATTGCTAATTAAAAAGTCATAATAAAAATAAACATAATCTAAAAGTACTAAGTCATGCTAAAATAAGTAGACTAATAAGGGAGTATTAATTACATGACTAAACGCTAAAGAAAAAATAAAAATAGGTTATGCATTTTTATCTAAATTATTGCAAACAAAAAATAGATATTCAATACATTCCCGTTAGTAGTATTGAATTGAATGTCTTTTGTTAGCATTAGTATTGATTTGATTTTGGTTTGGGCTTTTGTTAGCATTATTTAATTTACTAATATTAATGGCTATAAAACTTATTGGAACATTCAAAAGTTCTAAGTCCAACCTTGAAATAATACCTTAAAAGATAAAATTATGAAATTTTTTAAGAAATATTTATAAATTACATCACAATAAGTATATTTATATATTAAATATATCTAAAATTTCTATATATTTAATGTCGGGTTGGTTTGGTTTCGGTTTGACTTTCTTTAGTTAAAACCAAACCAAACCAATTATGATCGGATTTTTTTTTCCAACAACAAACCAAATCAAACCAAACCGTAGTCGGGTTTTTTTTCGGTTTGACTCGGATTATCGGATTGGTGCGGTTTGTCGGTTTCCTTTGTACACCCCTACTTAGAAGCACTTCTTTGGCCAACCAAACGCTAATTGTTGTTCAGAAGTGCTTTTTAAATTAACTAGTCTTAGCAGTACGCGCGATGCGCGTGTATCTCGTGTCATGAATAATTCTTTTTTAAAAATGATATAAATACAATTACAAATGTGTCCTGAGTTATAATAAAAATTTAAAATGAAAATATAAGTTCTTAAAAATGATGAATGTTGAATATGTTTCGCTAATTCTATAACGAAAAAACTATTGTCCCACGTAAGTTCTCATATGCTTTATTGAAATATAGACAAAATTATAATTACAGTCACTATATATCTTTTTTATTTAAAGTCGGAGATGAAAGCACTTTGAGCACAATTTCGTCCATTTTTATTTACGTTGAGAATAATATTTATTTTTCCTAAAAAATTATTATAATACTTTAACATTAGAGAAATAAGATGAACAAACATATTTCAGAGGAATCGAATTAACAACAAAAATGTTGTTTTGCTATCGTTTGGTTATCAGAGAGGAGGAATAAGTGTTCAAAATTATTTCGATACTTTAACATAAATGAAATAAGATTTACGAACATATTTAAAAGGAATCAAATTACTAATATAATGTTGTTTTGCTATCCTTTGATTATTTGAAAGGAAGAGGAAATGTTTAGAGGTTCTTCTTCTTTTCCTAGTAGTATTTGATATGTAGCAAAGTTTTCGTAAAAAAAAAACAATCACAACAAAAATAGATATATTTTCCTTCTTACACAATTTTTTAGAAATTATACTTGAATACAAGTTCCTAACTTTTAGTCCTAAATGTTGGGACTTGGGATACATTTTCGTAATTCATGTAAAAAGAGGTTGAAAAAGTCAAAGTTGTATAATTATAGTAAACTTCAAAAGTTTTAAATATTAAGACATTCGACATAGTTCAATTAAGGAAATATTTAATAATTAAAGTTTTAGTCGATTTCAAACTATTAGAAAAATAATCAAATTACAACTTTGTCCATTATAAAATCTATTTATGAAGGGTAAAAAAGGCGACGATATTCGCTAAGAGCATTCGTGCTTTTAATATAGTACTAGTTTCTACGTTCGTGCGACGCACGAATATATTAAGTCAACTATTACCAAACACTTTTCAAATGTAATAAACATTCTAAAATGACATAATTATGTAATTATAGTTGTGAATCGCTTAAAGAATGCAAAAATACCTAGTGCCCGTTTGGACATAAAGTTTGATGGAAGATTTTTCCAAATTTTTTTTTACATTTTTCCAAATCAGCATTTGTTCATAAAATTTTCAATTTTCACTTGAAGATGCTTTTTGGAAATTTTCGAAAAATTTGAAAAACTTCAAGAAGCTGTTTATCAAAATTTTCACTCAAATCACTCACAAAACTTCAAAAACAACCCAAACTGAAATTTATGTCCAAACACAACTCTAAATTTCAAATACCATTTTCACTTGAAAAAGTATGTTTTTTACTTGTAAACTATTTTATTATATTATTAATGAGTTGTGATTTTTGGTTGAATTTCATAGTGACTAAAGTTTTATATATTATGATCCTCCAACGAAAAATTATTTTCTAGAAGAAATATATAATTTAGCTTTTAAAGGGCATAAAAATCAGTTTACTTAATGTATGACATAAAGTGCTGCCTTTTTTGTTTTTCATTTGCTGTTTTCTATTCGTTCTCAGGCCTAAATAATTTGGATTCTTTTCCTCTTAAAAACTTTGAAATTAACATTGAGCATATCTTTGTCTTTGCCACATAAATTAAGAGAAGCGTACAACACAATATTTATCCGAAATCGCAATAAAAAGAAAAGAAGAGTGAGTAGACGGAAATTTATTAATTGATGATTTGTTTTAATTTTAAGAAAGTTAAAAAAGATCACCAGGTTAGTTAGTTGTGTACTTTAGCAAGTTTGTATGAACAAATGTTTTCCTCAAAATTTTATGCAAATCTATAGTACGAATCAACTATTATCTAATTAAGAGTAATATAGTAAAATATAGTGAGCATAGACAAAAATGTAAAAAGTAAAATAAAAGATAAGTATATTCGTGATTGAAAAATGTCTGAAATAAATGTTTTGAAAATTTATCGTAAATATATAACTAAATGAAAAATAAAAAATGAAATGCTAATACATTAATATTCAAAAGACTGCGTACTATACAAATTAAGCTAACCATCTAAAATATTGTACAATACTCTCCGAAGTTGGAACCAAGTTACTCAATTATTAAAAAAAAAAAGGTTTTATAAACTACTACGTACTACACTATTTTCGGAATACCAGAAACAATCACAAGAGTTATTTTATACTCCGACTTGAAAAGTTATCGAAAACTTATTCTTTTTTACCTTATATAATAAGTCCAATTTTTTTACTGTTGCAATTGATTAATAACAAAACATATGGGTCCGCTTTCACAACTTTTTAAAATTGAGCGCAAAAATTTATTTTACTTGTATCTATGTACCAATTTGACTTGAACTCTATAATTAATGAGTTACTTTTACGTTTTTGTACATAAATAATATAAAAAGTCAACTAATATTTTAGGGCTATTTTGGTCTACCAACATTGTATTCATGCTTTTATAATAATATATGTTCCAAAAATTATGTTCGTACATTGCACGAATATCTTATGTCAAATATTATAAAACGTGTTCCAAAAATATGTTGGACTTTAAGCATTGGGCTTAAGACTTTAAGCATTGGGCTTTAAAAGTCTAAGAGTGTGAATTGGAAATGGTGGGAAATAAAATGGAGGGAAATGAAAATTTGAATGAAGTGAGCTTTTGACTTGCACTTTGTCCCTCATTGGTGAGGGACAACTACATTTGTGTGCTTATATATAGAATCACTTCTTAAAGCTCTTAAAAGGAGTTGAAGAGAATGAACCCTCGCGCAGTCATCGTCGCTCGCTCGGCTTCTGCTTCGGCTTCGGTTTCGGCTTCGGATTAGGATTTGTCAAATGATCGATAAGATTATTTTTGGACAAAAGTTATTTAATTAATTATTTAATAATTAATTAAATCTGCAGATTCAGAAGGTCACTCTGGGCGCGGTCCTGGCGTAACCGCGGTAGGACCGCGGCAGGACGCAGATTCAGAAGGCCACTCTGGCCGCGGTCCTGGCGTAACCGCGGCAGGACGCGTAAAATTCTGAACAGACACCTTTTCCAGAACAAACATCACACCTCTTCCAATAATTGCCTATAAATTCAGAGACATGGCTTTGTTTTTAACACACTGAAAAATTACAGAACTTCCTTCTTTCTGGAAATACTGCATTCTAATTCGCAGTCTCTCTCTCTCAAATTCGTAAGTGTGATTTTGCTCCGTTCTTTGAGTTCGTTGGTATCCTGCAGTTTGTATTGCCACTGTTGCAGGAAGGTTTATTCCGTTTCATCCTGGGAGGATTTAATCCATTACCTTGGCAACGTGTGAGGGGGTTAAAATTCCTTAAGGACGCACAAGCAAATTGTGGACTCAGAATATTTCTTATTCTTTACTGTTTTCCACTTTCTTTTATTCTTCTAACATTTTTCTGATTTTGTGTTTTAACACAGTAGCGCTTTACAAGCTTAAGGAATTTTAATACTAACGTTTCTGTGTTGAAAACTATATTATAAATTGTTATCTATATTTTGTATACTGGTTTAGAGACTAAAACCTTCGTGCTTTCTTCTCCAATAATTGTTCTGTCCGGTTTAAAGTGTATCAAAACTTTACCGGAATAATAAACGTACGGGTTTGAAGTATATAAAAACTTCACCATTGTTACGTGTTGTATGTTTGGTTTGGTATTCAGTTTGAAGATATCAAAACTTCACTGATTTAACAAAGTTCCGTTTTGTTTCCAACTCTACAGAAAAATGACGAATGAAAACCAAACTAATGAAAATGTTGCGGGAACGGGTGCTACTGTTACGAATGTTGCTGCCTCGTCAAGCCGTTCAACTCCTGCTCATGCTATGGCACCAGCAGAAAAACCCGGAAGTTTTCCGGTATCGACTTCAAACGCTGGCAAATGAAGATGCTCTTCTATCTTACTACGTTGAGTTTGCAGCGATTTATCAAGGAGGATCCTCCGGTCCTGGCTGAAGGCACTCCGGATGACGAACGATTTGTTATAACTGAAGCATGGAAACATTCTGATTTCTTGTGCAAAAACTACATTTTGAGTTGTTTGGAAGATAGCTTGTACAATGTCTATAGTGTCATGGAAACTTCAAAAGCGTTATGGAATGCGCTTGAGAAGAAGTACAAGACTGAGGATGCCGGACTTAAGAAGTTCGTGGCTGCAAGGTTTTTGGATTTCAAGATGATTGACACTAGGTCAGTCATAACTCAAGTCCAAGAATTACAAGTTATTGTGCATGACCTGGTCATAAATGAGGCCTTTCAAGTCGCCGCTTTCATTGAGAAATTACCTCCGTTGTGGAAAGACTTTAAGAACTATCTAAAACACAAGCGGAAGGAGATGACACTTGAAGACTTGATTGTGCGTTTGAGGATAGAAGAAGACAACAAAAATGCTGAAAAGAAGTCACGTGGAAGCTCGACAATAATAAGGGCTAACATTGTTGAGGAGGCGCCACAAAATAAGAAGAGGAAAAAGGCTTCTGGACCAAAGAATTACCCAAGCAAGAAAAAGTTCAAGGGTAATTGCCACAACTGTGGAAAATCTGGGCATAAGGCCGTGGATTGTCGTGCACCAAAGAATGATAAGAAGAAGAAGAATCAAGCTAACATGGTTGAAAATGTTGAAGACATGGAGGACTTGTGTGCCATGTTGTCTGAATGCAACTTGGTAGGAAATCCTAAAGAATGGTGGATAGATTTTGGAGCCACCCGCCATGTTTGTGCTAACAAGGAGTTATTTTCTTCTTATGCCCCCGCAGGACCCGACGAGACAATTTTCATGGGAAATTCGTCTACAACCAAAATTGAAGGAGTTGGCAATATTGCGTTGAAGATGACGTCGGGAAAGATTGTGACTCTAAACCAAGTTCTCCATGTTCCAGAAATTCGCAAGAATCTGGTGTCTACCTCACTTCTTGTCAAGAATGGATTCAAATGTATTTTTGTTTCTAATAGTGTTGTACTAAGTAAGAATGATATGTATGTAGGAAAAGGTTACCTGAATGAGGGCCTTTTTAAGCTAAATGTAATAGCAGTTCCTATCAATAAAGCTAATGCTTCGTCTTACTTACTTGAGTCAAACACTTTATGGCATTCACGCTTAGGTCACGTCAACTTCAAAACATTGCGAAAAATGATAAATTTAGATGTATTGCCAAAATTTGATTGCATTAATTCCAAATGTCAAATATGTGTGGAATCAAAGTATGCTAAGCATCCTTATAAGTCCGTTGAAAGGAATTCAAGTCCTTTAGACTTAGTTCACACATATATTTGTGACATGAAGTCAACACCATCTCGCGGTGGAAAAAAGTATTTTATTACTTTTATTGACGATAGCACAAGATATTGCTATGTTTATTTACTTAATAGTAAAGATGAGGCAATTGATGCTTTCAAGCAATACAAGAGTGAAGTTGAAACACAACTAAACAAAAAGATCAAAATGATAAGAAGTGATAGGGGTGGAGAATATGAATCTCCTTTTGAAGAAGTATGTTTGGAAAATGACATTATTCACCAAACAACTGCCCCTTACTCTCCACAATCTAATGGAATTGCGGAGAGAAAGAATCGAACGTTGAAAGAGATTATGAATGCGTTGTCGATAAGTTCTGGTTTACCACAGAACTTGTGGGGGGGAGCTATACTTACAGCTAACCGAATAATCAACCGTGTACCTCATAGTAACACACAGTCCATTCCCTATGAAAAATGGAAAGGAAGGAAGCCCAGCTTGAAATACTTCAAAGTGTGGGGGTGTTTAGCTAAGGCACAAGTTCCTAAACCTAAAAGGGTTAAGATAGGTCCAAAAACGGTTGATTGTGTATTTATTGGATATGTAACCACTAGCAAGGCATATCGTTTTCTGGTTCATAAGTCAGAAAATCCCGAGACACGTTAATACGATAATAGAATCAGATAATGCTGAATTCTTTGAAACTATTTATCCGTATAAAAAGGACAGTGAAGTGACCTACCAAAAGTCAAAACGACCTCGGGAGGAAATAACAGATGGTATGCCTAATGAGGAAAATCCGAGAAGAAGTAAACGTCAACGAACATCTACTTCATTTGGTCCAGATTTTCTGACTTTCCTGCTAGAAAATGAGCCTCGTACCTTCAAGGAAACAATGTCTTCCTCAGAAGCACAATATTGGAAAGAAGCTGGCAATAGTGAAATAGAATCCATATTGAGCAACCATACTTGGGAATTGGTTGATCTTCCTCCAGGTAACAAAACATTGGGTTCTAAATGGATTTTCAAGAAGAAAATGAAAGACGATGGTACTATTGACAAATACAAGGCAAGACTTGTTGTCAAAGGATTTAGACAGCGAGAAGGTCTTGACTATTTTGACACATACTCGCCGGTAACAAGAATTACATCCATTCGGATGCTAATAGCGGCCGCCTTATATGATCTTCAAATCCATCAAATGGATGTAAAAACGGCCTTGTTAAATGGTGATTTAGAGGAAGAAATTTACATGGACCAACATGAAGGGTTTGTGATTCCGGGAAAAGAAAAGAAGGTATGTCGACTTGTTAAGTCCCTTTATGGACTAAAACAAGCACCCAAGCAATGACATGCGAAATTTGACCAAACAATGTTGTCAAATGGCTTTAAGATTAATGAATGTGATAAATGTGTTTACATTAAGAACGTTCCAAATCATATAGTCATTGTTTGCTTATATGTTGATGATATGCTAATAATGAGCAAAGACATTGCCGACATTCAAGTTACTAAGCGTATGCTTGCTAGTAAGTTTGATATGAAAGATTTAGGAGTTGCCGATATAATTCTAGGAATTAAAATCCAGAGGACTCCTCAGGGTCTAGCTTTGTCTCAATCACATTACGTGAAAATGGTACTTGAAAAATTCAAACACTTGGAATTTAGAAGTGCAAGAACTCCAATGGACTTAAATCATCATCTTATAAAGAATAAAGGTGAAAGTACGTCTCAATTGGAGTATGCTCGTGTGTTGGGAAGCTTAATGTACATCATGAACTGTACACGACCTGATATAGCTTGTGCAATAAGTAAACCTAGTCGATTGACAAGTAATCCAAACAAACATCACTGGGTGGCAATGAAACGAGTTCTGGGATATTTGGAATATACCCAAGACTACGCTTTGCACTACAATAAATATCCTGCGGTTATCGAAGGATATAGTGATGCAAATTGGATAATCGGCTCAACAGAAACGAAGTCCACAAGTGGATATGTTTTTACTGTTGGTGGAGGAGCAGTATCTTGGAAGTCTTCCAAACAAACGTGCATCGCTCGCTCTACAATGGAATCAGAGTTTATAGCTTTGGATAAAGCCGGTGAAGAAGCTGAATGGCTTCAAAATTTCTTAGAAGACATTCCGTTCTGGCCAAAACCTTTGGCTCCTATTTGCATACATTGCGATAGTGAGGCTGCAATAGGACGGGCAGGGAGCATTATGTATAACGGAAAGTCTCGTCATATACGACGAAGACATAACACCGTTAGACAACTACTTTCTAGTGGAATTATCACTATTGATTATGTAAGATCAAAGGATAATGTGGCGGTTCCGCTTACAAAAGGCTTAACTAGAGAGGGAGTTGAGAAATCATCTAAGGGAATGGGACTATGGCCGAGGACAAGTCAACATGGCGGTAACTCTACCTAGAATTTTGGATGTTCCGAGATCTAGGTTCAAGGAGCTCAAACAAAGTTGTGATTGACCGGTTCAACATTGTCAAAGTAAAATCTTTGGTCCCTTCTCGTGATGAAGACAATGTTCAGTAACAAGGATAGAACTTTACACGTTCTTTAATGATTACCTAAGTTTGATGTGGTATTTATCAAATAGTGTCAATCTAAAGGATTACACATTTAGGAATCACCTATGTAAGTGTGAAGTGGAAGCCCCTTCAATGAGAATTCTGTAAGGCCAATTCTCTACGCACTTTGAAAGCTGAAACGAACACAACAATGAGAACCAAAAGACGGTTAAGGGTTGGTTGTGTGACATATGGTTGTCTAGGTATACACTAAAGTTCGATGGTTCAAAGATATCAAATCTACCGATTGACCGAGTATATCCGACATATGTTCACTATGGAAAGTTCAAAAGGAAACCTACTTATCCAGATGCAATTAATCCTTACTTGCAAATCACACAGCTCTCATCTATGATCATTCTTGTTATAGCCATTCCCATTCATGTGGGAGATTGTTGGACTTTAAGCATTGGGCTTAAAACTTTAAGCATTGGGCTTTAAAAGTCTAAGAGTGTGAATTGGAAATGGTGGGAAATAAAATGGAGGGAAATGAAAATTTGAATGAAGTGAGCTTTTGACTTGCACTTTGTCCCTCATTGGTGAGGGACAACTACATTTGTGTGCTTATAGATAGAATCACTTCTTAAAGCTCTTAAACGGAGTTGAAGAGAATGAACTCTCGCGCCGTCGCCGTCGCTCGCTCGGCTCGGCTTCGGCTTTGGCTTTGGATTTGGATTTGGATTTGTCAAATAATCGATCGATAAGATTTTTTTGGACAAAAGTTATTTAATTAATTATTTAATAATTAATTAAATCTGCAGATTTAGAAGGTCACTGTGGCCGCGGTACTGGCGTAACCGCGGTAGGACCGCGGCAGGACGCAGATTCAGAAGGCCACTCTGGCCGCGGTCCTGGTGTAACCGCGGCAGGACGCATAAAATTCTGAACAGACACCTTTTCCAGAACAAACATCACACCTCTTCCAATAATTGCCTATAAATTCAGAGGCATGGCTTTGTTTTTAACACACTGAAAAATTACAGAACTTCCTTCTTTCTAAAAATACTGCATTCTAATTCGCAGTCTCTCTCTCTCAAATTCGTAAGTGTGGTTTTGCTCCGTTCTTTGAGTTCGTTGGTATCCTGCAGTTTGTATTGCCACTGTTGCAGGAAGGTTTATTCCGTTTCATCCTGGGAGGATTTAATCCATTACCTTGGCAACGTGTGAGGGGGTTAAAATTCCGACGCACAAGAAAATTGTGGACTCGGAATATTTCTTATTCTTTACTGTTTTCCAGTTTCTTTTATTCTTCTAACAGTTTTCTGATTTTGTGTTTTAACACAGTAGCGCTTTACAAAATAGTTGTTAAAATTAGCTAATCAGCTCCTTAATAAACCAACTCATTAATATAGTTGCGAGAATTAAATTAAATAAAAAAATGGAACTAAACATTGTAGAATCACACAATGATAGAATAAATTTGTATATCAGTAGAAGAATGCAATAATATTTACTATTGATTGTGATGCAAGTTGTTTATCGATTGATAAGTACAATATAGATATGTATTAGAGTACGATTGTGAGGTCTTTGGACAACTTGCTTTAGGCTTTTATATTTTAAAATAAATTTTTTAGAAGAGTGAAATTCTTGATTCCAGATGATTTTATTATACATATGTTTTATGAAGGACATAATATACGATAACATAATTTTTTTAGTGGAAAAGAAAACTGGATTACTGATTTCTTTTAAGCCCCACTTTGCAGAACTATGCTAAAAATTAATACTGATATTCCCCTTGGGTTTGTTAAAGCGAAGCGTAAGATCATCCAAAACAAAAAAGATATCAAATTTTTCAAAAAATTATGCTTAAAGAAAGAACAACAACATCAATGTACTGCATGCTGATATACTTCATAAATTCTCATTAGATAGATAGATTAAGTTAATCTTTAAGATTAATTCATGATATTAAGAAATTAAATTGCCTCTAGAAAACTTATGTCCTTTTAGTGCAACAACAGATGATAAAGTCGTATTATTAAAGAGTGTCATTATATTTCAAAACAATAAGTACCGTCTAATTTGTTTGAAGTAAACATATATAGATTGTACAAAGTGTCCTCCGTGCAGATATGTGTTTCAAAGTGCTTGTGTCCATGGCAAATTGATACGGAACTTTCATATTAAGCAGAACAAATATGCCAAATAGAAGATGAAAAGTTGGAACTTGACCGGTGTTAGAAGTTTGTCGAAATTCATAGTTATTTCCAAAGTTTTCACTTTTTACTTGAATTAGAAGTTCTCGATGTTGGTAGAGTAAGAATTTATAGACGTGTAAGTTTAAATCGGGAAAGAATTCCATTCTTGGGTAGTATTTTAAATATTACTATTCAATCCATCTTTAACTCAAATATTTATGGGCATAAAAGTCTATCAATATTTCAAGGATATTTTAGTCGTTCAACATTTAGCATAAATTATTCGTGCTTTTATAATAATATAGATAGATAGATAGATATAGATTAGCCAAACGCAAACTATTTTCACCAAAAGCACTTTTCAGAAAAGTACTTCTCAAAATAAGTTTAAAAACTTGGCCAAATAAGCTATTACTACTTACTACCTCACACCTCGTGAGATTTGTCAATAGATAGAAAAGGTCTACATATTTTAATTTCTAAATTCTCCAAATCATTTGAAAGGGGGTTTATGTTCCACATTTATTTTTGTCCGATCCTTTACTTCTTAAATCATTTATGTCTTGTTAACCTGCCCAAGACACAGTAAACAATTTACACATAACGAATTCTGATAAATAAAAATGTAAAATCATGTACAAAATATTAATAAAGCTAAAACCAGACTGAGTTCACGTTGACTAGTAACTTTTGCTTCGACCTTATTTGTATTAAAATTTTTAGTCAATGCACTAAGAATGTTTAGCTCGGGACCTAAACCATTGATCCAGTTATTAGGTAATATTATTTACTATGAATTCCTCTCACAGTAAAACCAAGAACCAGCGGAAGATTAGGTTAACTGCTAGCAGATATTCTCTCCTATTTTGAATCAACTTTGTATTTTGAATTACTGTTATGATTTGTTGTATATCTTCAATTTCAAATCTAGAGAGATTACAAGACTTGTGTAACTGAATCTTTGTACATAACTAATATTTAAAGGACTCTTCCTCTCGGCAGTAAAGTTAACCGAGAGTATGCACATTGGACTTTCTTTCATCTTTCACATCATTACTTCTTTACATGGTATCAGATACATCGATCAGACATGGCCGCTTCCGCAAATTTAACCAATAGTCTCACTCTCACACATGGATCATCTTCTGATAAAACTACATACTCCCTCTGTTCCAGTTTATGTGAACCTATTTCCTTTTTGGTCCGTTCCAAAAAGAATGACCCCTTTCTAAATTTGCTAAAAATTTAGCTTAAACTTACAATTCTACCCTTAATGAGAAGCTTTTATAACCACACAAATACTCTGGGACCCTTTTTCACTTGTTTAGGACCAGAAATTCCAAAAGTCTTCCTTTTTTCTTAAACTCTGTGCCCAGTCAAACAGATTCACATATATTGGAACGGAGGGAGTATCATTTACCAAATCTCTCTCCAAAGCTTGATTGCAATAACTTTCAGATTTGGAAGAGTAATGTTATGAATGCTCTCCAAATTTTTCGTCTTCATTCTTTTGTTCTATCCAACAACATGCCACCTGCTACTATGACAACTCAAAATGCTCCAACTGAACAACCTGTTACTGTTCCAAATCCGAAATATGAAGATTGGCACCAACGTGATCTCTACATCCTTCTCTGGCTCTAACAAACAGTTTCAGACCCCTGCTTCCTCATGCAATCACTGCCAGATCCTTTTATGAAGCATGGAACACAATTAAACGCCTTTTCCAAACACAAGCAAAATCCCGTGTGCGACAACTTAAATGGAAACTTCATTCTCTTCAAAAAGGATCTCTCTCTATCCTTGAATACTTTGAAAAGAAACGTGCTCTAGCCGATGCTTTAGGCGAAAGCTCTCAAATTGTTTCGATAATGATTTTGTCTCATATTCTCTATGGCCTTGATTCGTCCTTTGGTTCTTTTCAAGCAGCTCTGAAGTTGCGAGTTGAACCTATTAATCCCACAAACCTACTTGGACTTCTTCTTCAAGAAGAAGAACGAATAAATGAAGAGGCTCAACTTATTTCAGATTCTTCTATGCCCACTGCCAACTTAGCCAAAACCTCTCGGGCACCTGCTCTTACGCAAAAACAGTCCAGTTATTCAAATTCACGCCCAAATCATCGCCGCTCTCAATACCAAATATGTGGGAAACTTGGACATAAAGCGCGTAACTGCTACCAACGCCTTGACATCACTGCCTACCCTCCCACACACACCAACTCTCAGTCCACAATAGCTTCTTCACATCTTTCTGCCATGTCTAATATACGTGGACCCCTCTCCAAACCACATCCAACTATGCTTCTCCATCTATAATTGTTGATCCAGCATGGTACTTCGATTCGGGTGCCTCCCACTATGTCACTCCAGATCTAACTAACCTATCCATAAACTCGGGGCATAATGGAGATGATCAACTTTTGGTCGGCAACGGTATGTCACTAAATATTTCGCATATTATCTCTAAAGTTTTGTCTACTAGCCCTAAAGTGTCAAACTTTCTATTATTCTTGTTGTTCCCAAGCTGACAAAAAGCCTCTTAAGTATTTCCAAACTCACACGTGATAATAACGTCTTTGTTGAGTTTCATGCTAATAAGTACTTTGTCAAGAATTTGCAGGGCAAAACAGTACTTCGGGGAGTCGTTGACAATGACTTCGCCTCCTTTCACCACCTACATCAACCTCCACAAAATCACCACCTATGGCCTTTCTTGGTGAACGCACTACCCTTGTTGGATGGCACCGCAAATTGGTTCATCCCAATGAAGCCACACTGCATCGTCTTGTCTCTTACATATAATTTTCCTATTTTAAATTTTAGTTTTTCTAATATTTGTGCGCCGTGTCAAATGTACAAGAGTCATCGTATTCCATTAGTTCATCGTCATGAATCTAGTTTGCATCTTGATCTTGTGTATTCAGATGTTTGGGTCCGGCTCCTATCAATTCTATTAATGGAACTCGTTATTTTTTTTATTTTTGGATGATTGTATCAAGTTTATTTGAATTTATTTTATCCATCAAAAATCAGATATGCTCACTCTTTTGAAACAATTCCATACTATGGTTGAAACCCAATTCAACGTCAACATAAAATGTCTACAAACTGATTGGGGAGGTGAGTTTCGTAATGTTTCCTCTCATCTCCAAACTCTAGGCATTCAACATCAAGTTTCATGTCCGCATACACAAGAACAAAATGGTGCTCCAGAGCGACACAATCACATTATTGTCGAAAAAGGATTATCTCTCCTTGCCCATGCTTCTCTCCCATTGTCCTTTTGGGAATCAACATTTCATACGGTAGTCTACCTCTCTAACTGTACCATCACCCTTATCCTAAACCACTCGTCATCTTACCGATGTCTATATCGTCGTCCACCAGATTATGGCTTTCTGAAAACCTTCAATGTCTTTGTTTTTCTTTTTTTTTCGTCCTTACAATAAACACAAGTTTGAATTTCGTTCTCGGCCATGTATCTTAATGGTTATAGCTCAAAACACAAGGGTTATATGTGTCTTCATGTGTCATTTAACCGGGTTTACATCGCTTGCCATGTTGCCTTCGATGAGGAATATTTTTCTTATCAAGATGATCACGCCCAACTATGCCTTATAGAAAGGACTAAGCGGTCGTCGCAAATATAATCCGGTTTATAAGTCCGGAGTCAAATCCCACAGAGAACTAAGGCTTAGCTACAACTGTTCACTATCACTAAGAAGACAAGCTCGAACAATTCCTAACTTATAGATATTAAGATTCTTCTGTTTAACTAATTAACTAACAAATTAAAATAGTAAATTAACAACTAAAGATACTAAGGGTTAGAGACAAGATTAAGGAGGTCTAGAGTTATGATTTTCCATATTGTCGGAATCCTTCCCGCTACGTTTTCTATAAATTCGCCTAAGTATTCACTACCGATCATGAGCGCTTTGACTGTCGTAACTCTCTCCCGAGTAATTACCATAATTTACTAGACATATTCTCCCGAATACGTTAGCTAGCATTAAGTACGGCTCACTCGGATCGTACCCAATGTTTCGTTATCCCTAATCTCACCTTTAAACCCTCTGTATTGATCCCTCATATACATTAGGAGTGATGTTGTTCAACAACTATCTAAACATGCATTCTCTCCCGAGTAATACACACTAAATAGGCACAGTCGATTGAGAGCTTTTCAACCAACCACAATAATAACATAGTTGAACAAATAGAGAAAAATCTACAGCAAATCTATATTAACGTAACATGAAAATCATCATCCAATAGGTTCCATCAAAATCCTAGATAACAAATTAGCTATTCATAATAGTATGAAAAACTACAATACTAGAATTCATAACCAATAATAGAAAATAGGAAGAAGGAAGTGAAAAACTCGTAGAAGAATTCTCCTCCTTGCTCCTAGTGTGTTCTTGCCTCCTTAGGTCGAATCCCCGGCCTCCACGACGGCTCCGTGCTCTCTCTAGGTCTAAAGTGTGTCAAAAGTATGTCAAAGGTCTCAAAATACCATTTTTCCATGTATATATACCAATTAGGGTTGGGCCCAAACAATTACACCTTCTCCTAAAAGTACACTTTTCCCGGACAGGATGATGATAGGCTATAATTACTTATTTTTTTCGATTATTACATTCCAATTCACTGCACTTCAATTGAGTTTGAGCTTTAATCGCTAGTGTTTTGCACTAATGGTGTGTTTTATGCCTTGTAGGAGTAATTCCGAGCTATGTAGATGTTATGGAATGAATTCAAGTGATTTGGAGCTTTGAAGTCTGAGTAAAAGTTCAAGGAATTAAGCCGGGATCGTGTTTGAGGGTCAACAGATGATAGTTAGAGCGAACGAAGACTCCAGTAGGCATA
Organism: Nicotiana attenuata; assembly: GCF_001879085.1. NCBI lineage: Eukaryota > Viridiplantae > Streptophyta > Magnoliopsida > Solanales > Solanaceae > Nicotiana > Nicotiana attenuata. The sequence continues at coordinate 47,164,922 of NC_031999.1, forward strand.
TTGCGCACTGTCTAGTAAAATAGATATAACTTTTTTCTCAAAACTCCATTTGGGCTCCACAATATATGGTTGGAAAGATAACTCAATGGGATACAACTTTCATGTTTTACGTTTTTCCAAATTCGGAACGGAACAGGGTAAAAAATGCACGAACGCGCGAAGGTAGCGCGAAGTCGCGCGAGTTAAGGAGCTGGAGGCAGAATGTCAGAAGTCATGCGCGAAGTCATGCGCGAGCTCGCGCTAGTCACCCGGGAAAAATGTCCTTTTTCACATTGGAGAAGGTATAATTGTTTGGTCCCAACCCTACTTGGTATATATACATGGAAAAAACGGTATTTTGAGAGGAGGAGGACGTTTTTGAGAGGAAAACACAAGCACAGAGCCGCCGTGGAGGCCGGGTTTCATCTTTTTCTTCCACCAACTTAGTCTTTTTATGTTTCTTTGTATGATTTGTTGTTTTGCTACCATGTCTATGTGGAGCTAAACTTCACATTCTAGGGTTGTGGTTCTTTCATGACTATTGTTATTCGGATATTGATTTTGATTTCTTAGTTTATCATATTGGTTTATTTATTCAATCCTGCACTTAATTATTTGATTGCTTGATCACCAATTGAATACTATCTACGAATCTAGAGTTGAACTCGAAAGTGGGAATTCTAGATTGCACATAGGATTGAATAGAGCAAGTTCTTGAACCTGGGCATCGGAGAACGGATTCGCGGTTAGGATAGACATATACCTAATTGCCTTGCTTGGTTGATTTACAGGAATTATAAATGCGTTCTTGTTAGTTCTAATTCCATAGACATATAGGAGTTAGGTTAGCTTGAATAGGCGAGTAAGAACTCGACAGATTCATATGAGCAATATTAACCCTGTTAACCAAAAAACTAGATAAATTAGTTAGTCAATTCAATTGAAGAATACAATAGGAATGTTAGATAGCCCATAACCCTAGATCGTTTTCGTTACATTGATATCATAAAAATCTGCTCTTCCTCTGTTTAAAGTTCATTATTTATATTT
>NC_031999.1:47171993-47218129 GCF_001879085.1 Nicotiana attenuata
GCAGCATTGTTCCTGCACTGTAAATGTTGCAGGCAACAACTTTCCAACTAGAAAGTTGACTTTCGTACAGTCTCCTCGGGAACTGGTAGGACCTGGTACCTCAGCTGTTCCTTCGACTCTGAAGAGTTGAGCCATATCCCAAGCTAGATCCCAACCTGGAAACCTTATGATCTTAAGGTCTTGAGAATGCTTAAAGCTATAGAGTTGACCATACGACGACCAGGGGAACTGATCCATATCTGTTCCCTCTGCTATTCCCTTAACTGATTTTGTTGAGAATTGAACCAAACATCTGACTGGTTTACTCTGAACGCAAGAGAACTAATTGTATCAGGTTCTTTATCTGGTTCTTCTTGAAGTTTGTCAAATCATCAAAATAAAAGACGCATAAATTATCAAAATGGAATCTTTATTTCTGGTATCTTTAATGCCAAGGAAAAAATAAAGAATAGCCAAGGTCCTTCAAAGAGAAGGCAGCATGAAGTTGTTTCAAGTAAATTGACTAATGAATTGGGATCGCTTCCCGTATCAATAAGATCATCAACATACACTAGGATATAAGTAAATCACTGGTGATTTTCTAACAAATAGAGAGCAATCTGATAAGCATATTCAAAACCATGAGATAGGAGAAAAGTTTTGAGCTTGGTAAACCATGCTCGAGGAGCCTGTTTAGGCCATAAAGAGCCTTTTTGAGTAGGGACACATGGTTGGGTATTGGGATTAACAAATCCCTTTGGCTGCTCCATAATAAATAGATGTTCATAAAGATCACCATTTAAGAATGCATTATTAATATCAAGTTGATGCAAGGGTCAGCCTTTAGTGAGAGCAAATAAGAGAACTAGCGAATTGTGGTTGGTTTGATGACAGGATTGAAGGTATCAAATAGTCAATGCCTCTTCTTGATGAAACCCCTTTACCACTAAACGAGCTTTATAGCGCTCAATGGGCCATCAGTTTTATATTTGATCATGTAAACCCACTTATAACCAATAATATTAGAGTTAGGAGTAGTGTAACAAGTTGCCATGTATTATTTCGCATAAGAGCAGAAAGTTATTTTTGCATAGCTGTTGCCATTGAGGAAGTTTGGAAGCTTGGTTAAAACTTTTGTTCGTCAATAGGGTAGAGGATCAACTGGAAGGGAGTGTTTGGTGTGTGGTGAGAGCTTTTGGGGCTAAAGAGTTGGTTTTGGAGCGGGTTATGATTTGATGGGAGAGTTACTGGTGGTCGAAAATATGAAGGACATGGAGTGGTAAATGGGGAAAAGGATGCGGAGAGTTGACTGGAGGTGGGGAAGGTAAAGAGTAGTTGCTGGAACACAAGGCAGAAGGTTAATTTAGTAGGAGGCAAAGATTGAGAGGCTGAACAACATCTCGAGTAGTCGTTGACAATTGAGTTGCCAGCTTGCGAAATGGAGGCAGAAGAGGCAGCTTGTTGGAGTAATATGGCGGGGACTGTAGATGATGAAGGAGCATAATGTGGAGGAGATACTTTTAGGTGGTCTTGTGATGATAGGCTATAATTACTTATTTTTGTCGATTATTACATTCCATTCACTGCACTTCAATTGAGTTTAAGCTTTAATCGCTAGTGTTTTGCACTAATTGTGTGTTTTATGCCTTGTAGGAGTGATCCAAGCTATGTAGATGTTTATGGAATGAATTCAAGTGATTTGGAGCTTTGAAATCTGAGTAAATATCCCAAGTAATTAAACCGAGATCGTGTTCGGGGATCAACGGATGATAGCTAAGAACGAACAAAGAATCGAGTAGGCATATGCGCATTGTCTAGTAAACTGCAACATAACTTTTCTCCCAGAACTCCATTTTGGCTCCACAATATATGGTTGGAAATCTAATTCAAAGGCTACAACTTTCATGTTTACGTTTTTCCAAATTCCCAAACAGAACAGGGTGAAAAATGCGTGACAAGTGCTCCGCGGTCAGATCCGCGGCAGACAGAACATGGCCAAAATCCGCGGTTGAATTCCGCGGCCGCGGACGTCCTGTGTAGCGGCCAAACGCACACGCAAGTATACCGGGTCGTCAAGTAATAATGTGACTAAAAGTCGATGTCGATCCCACGAGGACTTGTGATTACTATTAACTAAATTAGACTATCCTAATTATCTATACAAGAATTAAACCTAGAAGTATTTGATTCTAAACTAATTAAACAAAGAAAATGTGTAATTTGATGCTATCACGGTCTATAAATGATAAGAATGCTTTAACTGTGGAGTTAGGAGAAGCAGAACAGACCAGAGATGACCAAGTAGTCTCTATAGTTGATTTAAAGAAAACAATTGAGAACCTGAAGAACGAGAAGGATGCCTTAGATTAAAAAATTGCAAATGTAGAGCATGAAAGAGATGACCTAATGGTCATTGTGGTAGACCTAAAAGAGATCATTGAGTGTGTAAGAGAGGAAAAAGAAGTCTTAGCTGAGAGAGTTGCTAACATTGAGCATTAGAGAGATGACCGATTAGTAGTGGTAGTGGAGTTGAAGGAAACAATTGGGGAACTTAAAATGGAGAGTAGGCCTGAAAATTATCAAAAGGGAAAGGAAGTTGCAAGTGAGACACACATTAAGCTTGAAAGTGAGTTAAATTCAGTGAAGTCTAGTCTGTGTGCTAAGCTTGAGAAAAACAAATAACTTTAGGAAGAACTAGGTAGAGTGAAGAGTGATCTTGAAAAATCACTCAAGTGGACCTGCTCCTCTAATGCGATCACTGCCATGTACACCAACAACGGGGGAAACAAGCAGGGAATTGGGTTCCGAAAGGAAAAGATTCTCTACGACCCTCATAGCAAGTACGTTACTGTACCTGACAATTGGCTTTGCACTCACTGCGGTAACACCAGGCACTTTAAAGAAAATTGAAAGGCCAGGTTTCAGTCACAGCAGAAAAATAAAGTTTTTGCTGGAAAAGTAACTAATGGTAGAGGACCTGGTCCCTCATATAAAAAACACATGATGCCTACTTGGACCAGAAGATCTCTCACTCACCACTTTCCTCATTACAAGGGACCCAAACTCGTTTGGTTCCTAAGTCTAATTCCTGATTTTCTTGTGCAAGGAACAGTGAAAGGAAAAAACGTACAATGGTACATGGATAGTGGCTGCTCAAAGCATATGACTGGAAGTACAAATGATTTCCTTTCACTTAAGGCCCTGCAAGGAGGGAGTGTATCCTTTGGAAATGGCAAGAAAGGATACACTCTGGGAGTTGGAAGGATTGGGAAGTCTCTTTCACACTCAATCGAAAATGTGTACTACGTGAACGAGTTGAAGTACAACTTGCTAAGTGTTTCCCAGATTTGTGACAAGGGAAACAAGGTGGAATTTGTGTCAAAAATTTGCACACTCACAAACCTAGTGACTGGTGAGGTGGTGCTGGTAGCAAGAAGATACAAAAATATCTATGTTGCTGATTTTGAGTCTTTGGAAAGTGGTGATCTCAGATGTCTAAGTGTCGTTGATGATGATGCTGAACTATAGCATAGGAGGCTGGGTCATGCAAGCTTCACGTTGCTAAACAAATTGGTCAGGAANGTGCACAAGTCAAGACTTCAAGGATCACAAGTAGTGCGATGCATATGTAAAAAGCAAGCAAGTCAGATCCCCATTCAAGCCTAAAAAGAAAGTCAGTACCTCAAGGCCACTTGATCTTCTTCACATGGATCTATGTGGACCTATGAGAGTGCTAAGCAGAGGAGGAAAGAACTACATCTTTGTGATAGTTGATGACTATTCCAGATTCACCTGAAACTTGTTTGTCAAAACCAAGGATGAAACTTTTGAAGTGTTCGTTGATTTTGTCAAAAAGATCCAAGTGAAGATGGGTAATAAGGTAGCCTGCATCAGGTCTGATCATGGGAATGAGTTTGATAATGCCAAATTTGATAAGTTTTGTTCTGAAAATGGTATCACCCACAATTTCCCAACTCCAAGAATACCTCAACAAAATGGTGTTGTGGAGAGGAAGAATAGAACTCTTGAAGATATGGCAGGGACAATGTTGATTGACAGTGGGATTGTAAAGAATTTCTGGGCAGAATCTGTCAACACTCCTTACTACTTGGTGAACATGTGCATGATTAGGTCCCTTCTGAACTAAACTACATATGAACTACTGAAGGGAGGGAAGACCAAGTTGACACATCTAAGGACTTTTGGGTATAAATGCTTTGTTCTCAACAATGGAAAGGAAGCTCTTGGAAAATTCGATGCCAAAAGTGATAAAGGAATCTTTATGGGATACTCATCTCAAAGCAAAGCTTACAAAGTATACAAAAAAAGGACTCAGTGTTTTGAGGAAAGTATACATGTGATCTTTGATGAATCTCACCTCTCTTGTGAAAAGGATAGACCTGTTGATCAAGATGGAGAACCCTTATCTGTTCCAGGAGAAGTTATTGACATGGCAAATGGAAAAGCAGACATGATGAGTAATGTAAAAGAATCAAGTGAAGATTATGCAAGTACACCTCCATCTATTGGAGAGGAACCCGGTCCCATGATCACACCAACTGAAGCTGAAAATAGAGTTCTTGATGCAGTCCAAGGTACTCCACTTGCTGAAGTAAGAAGTGCCCAAGAACCTCAATCAGACATACCTGGATCCTCTATCAATGAGATTCATGTACCAAATTGAAAGCACAAAAGCTCACATCCTCTTGACAACATAATCACCCCTCTTGACTCAAGAGTTCAAACTAGATCAAAAGCAAGAAACTCACTTGCCTTTTCAGCCTTTCTTTCCCAAATAGAGCCCAAAAATATCAAAGAAGCGTTGAAAGATGCAGACTGGATCACAGCAATGCAAGAGGAGCTGCATCAATTTGAAAGAAACAAGGTATGTCACCTGGTTCCTCGACCTGTAGATTGAACTATCATAGGGACCAGGTGGGTATTCAGGAACAAACTTGATGAGTTTGGAAATACAACGAGAAACAAGGCAAGGCTTGTAGTTCAAGGCTACAATTAGGAAGAAGGGATTGATTATGATGAAACATTTGCTCCAGTTGCTCGAATGGAATCCATTAGAAGTCTTATTGCCTTTGCATCTCATATGGAGTTCACACTGTTCCAAATGGATGTCAAAAGTGCATTTCTAAATGGCTACCTGAAAGAAGAAGTTTATGTCAAGAAGCCTCCTGGATTTGAGTGTCACAAGCATCCTGAACATGTGTTCAAACTGGACAAGGCATTGTATGGGCTAAAGCAGGCTCCCCGGGCTTGGTATGAAAGGTTGTCAAAATTCCTTCTAGAAAATGGATTACAAGAGGGAAAATTGACAACACCCCTTTTCTGAAGAAACGAGGGAGGAACCTACTCATTGTTCAGGTATATGTTAATGATATCAGTTTTGGAGCCACAGCTGACTCTCTTTGTAAAGAATTTGCAAAACTCATGGGGAGTGAGTTCGAGATGAGTATGATGGGAGAATTAAACTTCTTCCTAGGACTTCAAGTCAAGCAATCTCAAATGGGAACATTGATAAGTCAGCAGAAGTACATCAAGGAGCTGCTGAAAAGGTTTGACATGGAAGCATCAAAAGTTATTGACATTCCTATTGCCACAGCCACTCGTCTAGACATGGATGAACCTGGTTCCCCTGTAAATCAGACCATGTATAGAGGGATCATAGGGTCACTCTTGTATCTCACTGCAAGCAGACCAGACATTGTTTTCAGCGTGGGTCTTTGTGCAAGATTTCAATCCAATCCAAAGAAATCTCATCTGAAGGCTGCTAGAGAATATTGAGATATCTCAAAGGAACGCAGGACCTGATTCTCTACTATCCCTCAGGTGACAGCTTTGATCTTATTAGGTATGCTAACGCTGATTATGCAGGATATCTGGTGGACAGTAAAAGCACGTCTGGAATGGCACATATCTTGGGTTCTTGCCTAATCTTATGGGGTACAAGGAAGAAAAATTCAGTAGCACTCTCAACTGCAGAAGCAGAATATGTAGCAGCTGCTTCTTGCTATGCTCAATTGCTCTAGATCAAGCAACAGCTGGAAGACTTTGGAGTGTTCTCAGATTGTGTGCCTCTCTTATGCGATAATACATGGCAAAAAATCCAGTCCAACATAAGAGGACCAAGCACATTGATGTATTTCCTCATGGACAATGTTGAAAAAGGGCTCATATGCATGAAATTCTACAGCACAGAAGATCAGATTGCAGATATATTCACCAAAGCCCTAAGCAGAGAACACTTTGGGAAAAATTGCCTGGCACTGGGTTTAACAAAACCCAACTTAGAACCTGGTCCCCCGATGATTGGCTATGAAAGAAATATTCAGGTAAAATTAGCTAAAAAGTGTTTTCTGGCAAGGTCTAACTCATCTCTATACCGTTATAGGTAGACATGCATGATGATTATAGAGCAAATAGGCAGTTGGTGCAATACGCGCTGGTAAAAAGGGCAAAGCTTATAGATGCAAGATTAGTTAGGAAACCTGGTTCTCCTGACACAGGTTAGTAGTTTCTCTGTTCTCACATGCATAATTTTGAATGGTTAAATAAGTGCCACGTCATCAGTGTGTCAGTTTCTCTCCCTTGCGTCTCTTGAACCCAAATGTCTCACCCGTTAGAAATCGACCCGACTCCCAAAACTGGCGCCTTTTCCTAACCGATCCCTCATCAATCTTAAGTGCATCCATCATTGTCACATCTCCTCACATCATACGCTAAAACCTTCCTACTTTTTTCTAATTTCAAACTACCCATTTTTTCTCCTCAACTGACCACTCTTCTCTATGGCTGAAAATCACGAAACTTCAAGTGTCCCTAGTGACACCCCCATTGAGTCCTTAACCATTCAAACACCGATATTAGACTCCTCCCTCAACACCACCACTAGCCAAAACCCTAGGGCAGAGTCACCCCCATATTTCGTCTCCTCTCCTACCCAATCGAGTGCTGGTTCTCACAGAAGTCACAAAATCTTGACTACCAAAAGGTTTGTAACCCCGAGCTCTCCTCCTATTTTGCCGGAAAAAGGGGATGAAAAGAGTACTGCTGACAGAGAAGAAAATCAAGAAATTTCAAGTTCTCCTATGGAAGAAGGGTCAAAGGTAGATCAAGCTGATGGTACCGAGACTGGTGACTCAACAAAGAGTGCTCCTGATCTTGTGTCCACAGGTAGCCCTCCTTCCTATCCTGAGCTTTCCATGGGTGTACAAGAGAAATAAGCAATAAAGAACATGTTGTCCATAGCTAATAAAGGGGTTATTGTCGAAGGAGGTGAGGATGGGGTTGAGACTCAGGAGGAAGAGTCTAAGACTGTTGGAGAGGGTAAAGAGCTTGTGGCTGTAAAACTATCGGCACAGGAAGGTTGTACAGGGAACTTGCTGGAGGACCTGATCCCCCTTCGGAGGATCCAACTCAAGGGTCCTCTCCAGAACCCCAAGTCAGCACTGAACCTACTCCCTCTCCTCATTTTGATACTGACCCTTTGTGTGTGGTGGTGCCTGAGGAAAGATCTGTGTCCAGAAATGAAAAGGGGGATAGTGAAAAGGATTCTAATGATTTGCCAATAGCAAGCTTGACTAAGCGTAGACCAGTGGTTGTTCAAGAGTCTAATCCTAAGCGACCCACTACAAGGTTGCAAAGGAAAGAGGCTCTTGAGTCTGCTCTTAAAAACAGCCAAGCTAAGTCAATGAGAAGAAAGTTGATGAAAGATGGGAAAGTTGTGAGTGAGAAGTCAGTGCCTGTTGTGAATGTGGATGAGGAAGAAGCCGAGGAACCTGGTTCCTTGACTAGAAAGCTCTCACAGAAGCATGGTCTCCCCAAGCCAAAAAAGGGATCTTCTGTGTCTGCTGAAAATCTCAACAAGTCTGATGATTTTGTCTCTAGTGAAAATTTAGTGAAAGAATCTGGTGATAAGTCTGTGGAAGAGTCTGGTGCCGGTGTGATGGAAGAATTGGGTGAAAAGTCTGTGAAGTTTGATGAAAAAGAGAAGAATGTTTGGAAGTCTGCTAAAAGAAAAGCTGATACTGATGAGGAACCTGGTTCCTAAAAGAGGGCCAGAGTTGGTGATCCAAGGAGTGCTGGGAAAGAGAGATTGAGAAGTCAAAAGGTGCTACGGGGCCGCACATTTTCCCCTGACATCTTGGAGGAGGCTGGTATGAGACAGCTGGTTGAGATTTGTGAGTTTCAACAGTGTACACATTTGTTCACAATTGATGCTCCAAAGGTGTATGAGGAAGAAGTTCAAAATTTCTATGCCGACTTATTCAAAGTTGAGGATGATCACATCTGTGTGCTGGTGAATGGAGTTGATATGGTAATGGACTCTGCTGCGTTAGGGTCTATTCTAAATGTGCCTACTGAAGGGCTGTCTAGTGTTCAGGGATCTTGCTCTCAAAATTTCGAAAACACAACCTTGAAGGACAGAGCAGTTCAGCAAGGGGAACGGGTTCAGAAGAAGGCCCTTCTTCTAGTGTATCAACTGCTATTTGAGATGGTGAACAAGGTATTAATGCCTCGTGGTGAGAGAATATCTATCACCTCTCGAGCAGATCTATTCCTCATGGAAGCACTGGACAACTTCACTACCATCAACCTGCCTGGGATTATGATAGAGCATACGAATAAAGTGGCAGATTTTAAAGATGGTAATCATGGGCTGCCTTATGTGTTCCTTCTCACCAAGGTCTTTGAGCACTTCAAGGTTCCTCTGGGACAAGCTAAAGTAGGCACCAAGAAGAAAACTTTCTTCAAATCTATTCTTGAAGAATGTGAGTGTATTGAGAAAGTTGGAGGGGTTGTAAGCACTTATACTATATCTCAGTTGATCAATGCTCAGAACAGTGCAACTGCTGAGATAAGACAATTGAAAGTAAGGAATGCTATCCTTGAGACTCAGTTAAGTCAGCTGCAGCACCTGGTTCCAGCAGCTCTCAAAGCGAAGAGGTTGCTCGTCTGACAAAAGAGAATGTTGAGCTCCGGAAACAAGTGGAGGACCTGAAAGAGAGACTGTTCAAAGAGCAAATGTCAGCGAATGCTCGAATGGATTTAGTCCTCCAAACCCTTGCCTCTGCATCTAAGCCCTCTTCTTCCAGTGCTCCCTAGACATTGTCCCCTCAGTGTCAAGTCCTTAGTGTTGGTTTATTATGATCCAGTTTGTGGTCAAGTCCCTCAGTGTCAGTTCTTACGAAGATGTTTGTGGTATTTTTTTGTTGTTCTAAATTGTGGATGGTGGTAGTAACATTGACTCTGCTCCTGTTGCAAATTTTAAGTTATGTTAATGCAAGCTTTTCCCTTTTTGTTGTATATGCCTTGTCTTTGTGCTCTGTTTTTAGTTATGTTGTGTGCACACAAGCATGAATTAACTCAAGCTAGACTTCTTTTTGCTATAAGCTTGTTACTATTTTTTTTATGATGCCAAAAGGGGGAAGAAATGTGCATAATTGAATAATGATGTGCACTGATTAACGGGGAATACAGATTCAAGGAGAAACTTAAGGTCTTTATGGTTCAATGTCAGGTTCTTTGTGGTTCTTTGTGGGATTTTCAACTATAAGTTTGTCATCATCAAAAAGGAGGAAATTGATAGGTTACAAGTACCTTGTTATATGTTTTGATGATCTAACAAACTTACTGTCAAGAACCGGATAAGGAACCTATTACACACACATTCTCAAGATCTTAAGATCAAAAGGTTCCAGCTTGGGATATGGTTCAACTCTTCAGAGTCAGAGGAACAGCAGAGGGAACAGATAGCTACCGTTTCCCGAGGAAATTGTACAAGTCAACTGCCCCAGCTGTAAAGTTGCTGCCTGCACATGCTACAGTGCAGAAACAGTGCAGCGATCAACTTTATGGGGAGTGTTTTTACCTACCTTGCTTACATCATCCCAAGTGATGTCACAAATGTATTATTAACATCAAGGAAGGTAAAACAAATCATTTGAACACTTAGAGAATTCACTCAAGCACTCTCACGGTCATTGATCATCAACATGACAATTCTTAAGTGCATTAAGAACAAAGAACAACACTGCTACGGACCAGTTCCTCATATCAAGTTATTGTATGTCCTAAGTTGAGTTGTAACTTTGTAATAGTTCTTCAATTATAATTCCTACTTAGCTTGTTTAGAAGCATTGCGTAGGAAACCCTTTGAAAATCATAAACCCTTGTGTTTGTGTCTTGGCTAGAGTTAGTCGAGTTGTAAAGTCTTTGTAATAGAGTTATTACAAAGTGGCTTGTAATAGAGTGTTACAAGTTAGTGAGAGATTAAGAGGTTAATTCCTAGGTTACATAGGTTCTAATCTGAAAGTTGCTCAGTAGTGAAGTTGAAATCCTACAAGTGTAGGTCGTGGTTTTTAATCCTGTTGAGCGGGGAAATTTTCACGTAAAATTCCTCTTATCATTTGCCTACTGCAGTGTGCGTGTGTTTTGTTGAAACTGATAGAGAACCTGATTCTCTATAGAGTTTGGTGGACCCTTAAATTCTATTCAACCAATAAATTTTCAATGCTGAATATTCTTGAGCTGTGAAAAGTATCTTATTTTAGTTCTAATGCTACACTTAACATTATGGACTTAACCAAAAAAAGGATATGCTTTCTTCAACAAAACATTGTCATTAACTTCTGAAAAATGCTAATCTTAACCAAACATTAGTGTTATCTACTGGAAAATGCTAATTGTAACTAGGGATGTCTAAGTGGAGGGTTTTGGGTACTTAATGGGATTGGATAAGAGGGCGGTAGCGGAAAAGAGAGGGTTCCTTAAGGGGACTGGGGCTAAAAGGGAAGTAAGGGTATGGGGCAAGAGAAATTTTGAAGGTACCATACCAGTACCACTACCGGTCCTAGGGGGAGGGTACTTAAGGGGCCGGTACTTAGAGGTATTTTTAAATTAAATTAAATTTTTTTTATATTTAAATATTCACAAATAGGGTTAAAAACATAAATTAGGGGTAAAGAAGGTGTTAGGGGGATAGGGAGGTAAATATAGCCGTTTTTGACTGTTGTCAATGGCTATTTTTTTTAAAAACAATTACCGTTCGCGGTAAAAAGATGGTTAAATTTAATAAATAAAAAAAACTAAGGGCACCGGTTCGGTACCGATTTGATACCTTAAGGGTAGCAACTAGACCAGTTCTAAGGGTACTTTTTTTGGTCCCCTACCCCTCCCCTTCCCCTTGGCCCCAATCCTTTACCCCTACCCCCCAACCGGACCGGGACGGACCGATACCGGTACGGATTGGACCAGTTCTAGGTAATACCCTCCCCATAAACAGCCCTAGTTGTAACTATCATACAGAAGATTATCATTAAGGGAGGAAAAGAAATAGACATCCACATGTGCCAGCATTTCTTACAACTGAACTGATATATTTTGCACTTTGAAATTTTCAGTTCTCTTCCTGATCCTTTTCAAACAGATCTAATGGTCCATTCAGTACGATATGTATTGTTCAGCTGAATAAGTCTCAAATCACAAATTTCTGTAAAATAAGATATTTCTATAATCCAAAAATGCAATCTCATGCCAAATTTAGTAAGTGATAAACCAACATATAATAATTTTTTCCCAACGTTCTCTACCATAATTCGAGTAAGGAAATTTAACAATCTAGGATGTAGCCTAGTGGTCAATTAAGTGGGTCGAAAAACACTTGGTGATTCCATGGAAACTTAAAACGACTATTAACACCACAAGATTATAATCAACAAAAACCTATTTGGATTTTGAAGAGGAAAAAAATGGAAATTTTCAATTCAAATTGAGCAAATCTGTATTGAAAAATAAAAATGGAATCCTTGTTATATATCGTGCTCATAACTCAAGGTTTAAACAGTAGATCCCATAAATGAGAAGCGATCTACTTAAAAAAATATAGGATATATTTTTGGTTACCCTTTGTCCTTAAGTCTCTTTCCATGTATCCATTTCACATAAATCTGGAATTCTCGCAAACTACATATATCTAGGGGAATACAAATTTAATCGGGCTCCAATATGGTTACCCAGGGTGGAAAATTGAATTTTTTTTTAGGAAAACTAGCAGCTATGTGCATTTATAAGTAGCTCATTATAAAAATTGGCCAATTCATAAAATATTACTAATATTAGCCAATTAGCTATGTATAGAAAAAAAAATGTCAAAATTTTGCTTTCTTTTGAGTGGGTGTTATTAGAATAGATTAAGTACATCTTAAGGAGTTTGAATCTCAATTATGGGATGATTTGGTGAAGTTTTGAGGTGGTCTGAATTGAAAATTTGAAATAAAAACTAAACATGAAAAAAAATGATGTGTATCATCATTTATGTATCACATATGTATCATATTTGTATAAATTGTGTATCACATGTATATCCATGTATACCTGTGTGTGAGATACATGCGTGAAAATTTTTTTGAACTCAACGAATTTTGATACACCAGTCCAAATCACCTCCAATCTTCCTCAAATTTTGTATATTGACTTATCTTTATGTTTTCTATGAATTTCAACTATACCCATCGAAAAAGTTCCCTTTTTGCTTAGATTTTTGGAATATTGTATTTTTTTTTTGTATTTCATCACCTTATTTGCTACCTCATCCATGAAATTTCCTTTCTGTCTTGCATCTAATGTTACTAATCACGCTTAAAAATATAGAAGGTGATTTTTGCATGTGATTCTTTGAGAGGAAGAACCTTATTTATTTGGTTTTTCATTTTTTTATGTGTTTGACTAATTTTAGTAAGTCTATGACTAATGGCTAGAGGTTGGTAAGATAAGACTTATTTGGGACATTTGTGTAAGTTTCAAAAAAGATTACTATTCGATGAATTGGCCAGTCAAGTTACACATTTTAGGAAAAAATTCAAACAAAGCCATCCATATCCATTAAAATTAAGCAAAACCCAGTTGAGAAAAAATAAACTTCTAACAGATCGATCGAAATCAACCGGAAAAGAAAGAGCCAATGAATTGGGTATTATTGATAAAAAGAATATTGAGATTAGGAATTTTCAAAAATTAAATCATGAAAAGGTTTAACTAAGGTGGGAAAATCAATTATTTTCTACCAAAAAATTTCCACAGATAACATCATTTCTCATTTGATTGATCTTTGCTTAAAAATTTGCAGAAGAGTTTAACCAAATTGTTTTTCAATGAACAGGGAGCCCGTATCCTAGAGATAGTATAAATCAGGTCAAAATAACATGTGCTAGTCAGTTTTAAGACTGGTAATTGAAAAATAATCAGCATTTGCAAAATCATCGTAAAATAACCACTATTTTATGCGGAGACAAAATCTGAACAAAAATACCCTAACTGTAACACAAAAAGTTCCGACATAATATGCTGAATTATGAAGCTCCTGCGTATAAACTTCCAGCATATTATGTTGGAACTCCAACACATTATACTAGAATCTCATACATAAAAAAATCGAACTCCAACATGTTAGGCTGAAATTTTTCCGACTTTTTAATAGTGTTTTTGTTTAGATTTTATTTTTGACATGAAAAAGCGTTTAAATTTCAATTACTTCTGAAACTGTGGCTAATTTTCATTTAGCAGTTGTAAATCAAGCTATTTCTAATATTTTCCCAATAAATCAGTGCCTATAATTCCCAATTTCCGACGCATACTTAAAATGAAGTAAACATATAATTCACTTCTTGGGAACTTCTCTTTCCAGAAACTTGTCCGGAAGAATTCATTAGACTGGCCAACTTCATGAATTTACAGGTATCGAGCTTTTTTTTTCTTCACCAAAAACTGAATTACTCTGCCATCTACATTGCTCAAACACATATAATACAGGTGTGGAGGATGATCCATCGCTACTAGTTCCTTCTTCGACCTAGCTTTGATCGCCTTCGAGAATTGCTGGAAGATTGGTTGGATTCTACAGAGAGAACTGACCCTCCCTTCCCATCTGAAATTCCCATGTTTGAAAGTTTTCGTTGAGTTTCAACATAAACTTTCAAGTCGCGTATCTACAAAAGTCAAGAAAAAATACATAGCTGTAATAAAATGGTTAAGAACAAAAGTAGGGTTGAACAAGAAGGCGACACCAATGGAATACAACGGAAGTACCTGTTCCTTGAGATCCAGTATTTTCTCGTCCTTGGACTTGAGTGATAACTTTTCTCTAAACATGGAAAGTTAAATACACTTTAGTCACGGAGCAAAGTAAGCTCCAACGAGAAAACTAAGCCACGTCAAGAATAAGCATTAAGAGTTTAAGACACCACGCATATCTCTCTAGCCAAGTCACTATGCATAATGTTTCATGCGTAATGACATGGAAGTGAAGCAAAAGACACACAAATTAATTCGGCCAACACATTGGTACACCAAATTGACTAATATCAAACTAAATCAGTGCTCCAGCAATTTTTATTGATGACTGAGAAGATAACATAAGCCAAACATATAAATGTACCTTTCTTCAGTTTCTTTACACTTCGTCTGCAAAAGCTGTTGGTTTTTCAGAAGCACTTGATTCCTCTAATAACATAGAGTAACTATCCGATCAGTTATTTAGTTGATCTAAAGGTGAAATAAGGAACAAAAAGATCCAAGCAATTTACAAAAATAACTTTTCCTTTATCAGTTCATACCTCTGCAACAGACTTCGTCTCCTCTGTATACATTTCTATCTTAGCTTGCATGTCATTCATCTTAGAGAAAACTGCCTTCTCCACCGCCCTGGATATTGAACTCTCCTTTCCACTTTTTGCCTCCACTAGTAGAGATTCATAATGCTGAGAGAAACATAAGTCAAACTGTAAATTAACTTTCTTATTTCTCCGGAAACTGTTAATTAACTGAAAAGGACTTTTTTGCTCTCTAACTAGCTTGAGCTCCAGTTACATTGCATGCATCTCGAAAACTGCTAAACCGAATAAATGTTATGGCAGGTCAAGGTATCACTTTTTAGATTAAATAATGCAAGTGCTGATCAACAAATCGAAAGTAGGTTCAAATTTTGCTTACTTGTCTTTGAGCCTCCAGCTGACTAGCAAGAAGATTGTTGTACTCGTCAACAATCTACATTTAGGTAGAATAAAATTAATTGGTTTCGAGATAAGCAGATATTAACAAAGTAACACTAAAAGAGAGAGGACAAGGAGGGACTTTGAATTTCAACTGATTCTGAAGAAAAATCATTGCTAACCGAGAATGATATAAGAAAACAAAAATTACCGAATCAACTTTGCTGGTGAAAAGAGCACCACTAAAACTTGAATCCTCATCATAGCCACAAGTTGTACATTCTCCATCAGCTGCTGTACAACGCGAATTCACAGTAACCAACTTTCCATCACCTTTTGATTGATTCAAGCGGTGGACATACTTGTCGCCTACATAGTCCCAGATTTGTTGGGTTTCCAATTCAAGTGAATAGTGATGCGCTACATCAGTCCAATGTTTTATAGCATGCCTTTTCTCATACCTGGGACAAAAACAGGCAATAGAACGACAGGTTAGAGATATTAAAACAACATCAAGTCAATAGCAACTTATGGAGTTTACTAGTAGGGAGCTTAAAAGGGGAAAAAATGTGTTCAGTACCTTCCACACCCTACAAAACCACAAATCAGACAAACGCAAAGATTCTTCAACGTTCCACACTCTGAACAGGTAGGTCTCTCATCTTGCTGCTGACAAAGTCGGCAGACCTACAATAGACATGAAAACATTGTGAGTGAACACACTGATACAGACAAATTATGCAAGACGGTTATTTTACTAACACAAATGGAGAAAAAAGAAAGAATTAGAAGTATAAATTCAAGCATGTAAAAGAGTTTTTCGTTGGGTAAGGATAATCTATAGACATTATAACTGAAGGTGCAAATAAGCACTCACTCATCAACTGAAGTGCATAGATGAAACTAAGCAGTACAAAATCTACTATTGTAAAGACAACACATATCTAGGATTTTTCTTAATATTTGATCAAACCACTTGGATTTCATCACTGTAAATGAAAGTAATGGGGGGCAATTAGACAAGAATACTCACTTGGCATGCCAAATAGGTCCACTTTGAGACACAAGAGCACTGAAATGAATGATCACATAGCGTACTCTGTATTCCGCTTGTATCTTGGTCCAATCTTTCTGAAATTTTCAACACGAATTGCGTAAGTTATCAATATAACATATAAAAAAAGATACAAAAAATTTTCAACTTATAATTAGAAAGACCATAGATATGAATGCGGAAAATAGATGCAGTGTCATATAAGACTAGATAAAATTAGAAATTATCACATTTACAGAAGGTCAAATAACGCATATAGAAGAAAAACTAAGAGAAGGTCGCTTGAGATAGTTTCATCATGTCCTACATAGACATCCAAATGCTCTGTCACTGCAGCCCATAGGTGCAACATTATGACGAGTTAAGGTGTTAAACCTAAAATCTCATGGAGGAAAGATATTTTAAAAGATTTACGTCTTGGAATCCATGTGGACATAACGATAAACAGAACACAAGGATATCCATAGCAATTACCAACTAGTTGGAACTAAGGTTAGTCCAGTATTGGCACACTTACATTAGGTCTCGTGTTTGATAGAAGCTAAGTTGCTCGTACACGGGTGCGGGCGTCCGACACGGGTGCGGATCTAGAGGTCAGATCCTTCGAGATGTAAATTTTAAGATTTGGGATACGGATCCTAGTCCGGATACGGGTGCAGGGATCCGACTAAAAATAATTCAAAAAAATCTCTAAATTATGAGAAATTTTGTGGAATACTTATGTATAGCTTGTAAAGTGTGGATTTCTTTTTAATTCTCAAGTTGTAGATAAGTAAAGGATTGATTTCCTAGATAAGGTATGCTATTTTCTTCAAACTTTCCCTAGTTTTAGTTTTGATTTCGGGAATCAAATTGTATCTCGTCTTGAATTTTTCCGTTCGTCGTGGTCAAAGTACCCAAAATTGTTTGACCAGATCCAGTACGGATCCCATACTCACACTCATACTAGTGTCGACATGTCATGTCGACACGTGTGCGGCACCTAAATTGCCATGTCTGAGCAACTTAGGATAGAAGTACTTAAAGTTTGGTTAGAGATTGCATGACAATATAGGGATATGCATTTAGAGAGTCCTTAATTTGTCCGAAAAGAAAATTGTAAGGTAATTAAACGAAACAATGGATATTGAAGATTCATACAACTGACCTAAACTAGTTTGGTATTGAGACATAGTTGTTGTATACATTTTCAATTATACAAAAATTTAGAAAAACCAAGTTACTCACCAAGGCACACTGGACACGTTGGCAATTCAGTATAACCAAGAGGAGGTGTACTTGCAATATGTGCTGACTCTGCGTATTCCACTGATTGAATAAAGTAAACATGGCAAACCTCAGCCTGAGAAATTGCACAAAAAACCCAAAGAAATATAGTCATAATGATAAACATAATAGTAGTCGACGCTCGACAGTAGTAGCGGCAGCAGCAGTAGTGGTATCAATAAATGGTAAAAACTATAGTAATGACAAAACTTATACTAATACTAATACTAAAGATAATACTAATAATAAAAACAAGAGCAGCAGTTAGATACCTCAGTAGGCTTAAACCTTTTGCCATTGAAGCTACAGTAAAACCCATCAGCAGCCAATTGATTAACAAGATTGATCAACACACTGTAACTATGTTCTATTCCATCATTCCTGAAATGAAGCAATAATAAACAATCAACACAAACCATAGATATTTGTATTAGCTATTAACATTGTAAGTTAAAATTAAATTATTTCTAAATAGAAGAAATTATCAAACATACATGAGGAAGAGGACATGAGAGAAGTCAGCAATATGGGTCCCACAAAAAAGGAGGAAATCATCAGGGGAGAGGTAATTTGGGACAGCAACAATGAAGACGGTGGTGGTGCGGGCAATTGGGTTAGCGATAGTGGTGGAAGAGGGAAGGTGGCGGAACAGATGGACGATCCCTCTGAGTTCTGATAAGCTTAGGCTGCTGAGGTTATTGTTAGGGTTTGGGCTGTGTGCGGCGGAGGAAGTGGTGGCGACGGTTGTCGGAAGAGGTTGTGGGAAGTCGACGGTGTGGATTTGGAGGGTGAACATGGTGTTTTTCGGTAGGTGTTTAAATGGGAATTAGGAATGGTCTTAAATACTCTTCCATTGGGTTTGACTGAATACAAAATAAATATGGAGTTTAATTTTAACATAAATAAATTATATAATATTGATATGTTAATAATATAAGAAGTATTTATTAATTATTAAAAAAATTTGTTTGACAAAAAGAAGATATCACATATGATCTTGTTCTCCAATCTTCGTAAAGCACTTTGAAAATAATTTCTTGTTATATCCCGTAAATTGCTAAATTGATTGATAAAGCCTAGTTTGATAAATTATTTTTTATAAGAGTCTTGGTGTAATGGTAAAATTGTTGTCATGTGGTCCGGAGATCACGGGTCTGGGCTGTGAAAACAACTTTCTATGAAAAATGTCTCCTCGTTCTTCGTCCGTTCCCGTTCGATGGAGAAAGAACTTCTTTCGGGTGTTCCGTCAAGCTTGCTTACGCAAAAATGCAGGGTAAGGCTGGTGTAATAAACCTTTATGGTTCGATTTTTTACCAGACCTCGGACATAGCAAGAGCTTAGTACATATGAAAAATGGATAAGATAATAGGAATATTGCTACAACTAGGAGAATTTTAAAATGTTACATCTTGGTCCCTAAAGAATCTCAATTACCTTCTCTAGTTATTGGAAAGAGTATTTTGACAAATGTAAATTTTCAAATATTGCGACGTGCTTCTTTATGTAATTTATTTTTCAAGTTTTTCTATTGACCAAGATAGTTGTTATAGGAGTATGTTATTTGGGTGATACACAATTTCTTAAAAATAGAATAGTTTTTTCTCACACGTGTTATGATTCATTTTTGTTGTTATTTATAACCTGCTCAAATTCAATCCATTTCGCTCATTTGCCTTTTTAACTTTTATAACTTACTCAAATTTAATCCAATTCTCCCATTTACCATCAGTGGTCTATGCCTCAACTCTTCGAGCTTAATCAAGAATTTAATATTAGTGATATTTCGTTTTAGGTGGCTAAATGAAGAACGCATGAAAAAAGAAGAAGATGACGAACAAACAAGGACTTCCATGGTATGATGTAATATGCTCTAAATTCAAATTGCTGAATAGAATCTCGTCATTTAAGAGGCATATATACACACATTGGGAAGGTAAGTAGTAGTTTGTTTGGTACTAGGAAAGTCATTCTTTAAGAAAATATTTTTTTTGCAAGTAAGTCATTTTTTGGTGTTTGGTTAACAGAAATATTTTTCTTGTTATTCATATTTAGTACTCAAAAATTTATCACTATACTATTTACTAATCTTATTATTAATGTTTAATATGTATTTTATCTGAAAAATATTTTTCACTCACTTATCAAACATCAGAAAAAAATTACTAAAATATTTTCTATGAGAATTACACTTACATAATAAAAAGAAAGGGCAAATATAAAATATAGAATCCCATTGTTATTATAAGGGCACGTTAGAACACCAAAAGTCAAAAACTTTATAAATACCTAGTGAAGTGCCATGAACTAATTGAGATTTCGCCAATAACACAAGCCTAAGAAAAGGAATGGATTAATGATGGGGCTTTCTTGTGCAAATCATAATGCACTTGATTTAAAAACAATGAAAATATCCCACTTGCAAATTATGCTTCATTTGCAATCTAAGTAAATTATATTGCAAGATAAAGACAATTAATTTAAATTCATGAATCTACACTTAATTTTACGTTTTCTTCTCTAATTTGTGCACATGCTTTATGTAGTCTCACAATTTGAGAGATTTGTACAATCAAATTATTTAAGTCACATGTTTGAATAAATTGGTAAATAATAAACTTTATCCGGTCCGAAATAGAATTAGTCGAGCACAAAGCGTTGTCACCAAGAGAAACCAAAATAAATTGGCAATTAAATCAAACTAAAAGGGTGCCATCTTACTTGATATGGAATATACTGGTATAAATTAGAACTTCCAGGAAATAACCAACTCATTTATTTAATTCTCCGTTTCATTTATTTTTTGAGTTTGTATATATGGAGTGTTTTTTTTTTTTTTTTTGTTTTTTTTATAAATATTAATTTTCATTAACATCTTCTATTACATAAATAATAGGGGAAGGGAGTTCACCGAGATTTTTTTAAAACCCACAAATGGTGTTTGCATCAATCTGATAATAAAAAACATACGTATTAATTTCTCAATTAATCATGATTAAGTGAAATTTATTTTTATTTTAATTTATAGGATTAAATTACTCAATTTAATGTAACATATTTTTTTTTTGTCAATTCTCTTCTTTAGATTTATTCTTTTAGATTTATTTAGATTGTCCACTCCCTTAAGTATTGACAAGCGGCACATAAAAAGAATAAGTGTACAAACAAATTCAACTGCCAAAAGCAATTTAAAAATAAAAGGTCAATATTCTGATTGAGATAAGTTTATAAAAGATATAAAAAAAAATTCTATGACATACTAAATCACTACTGTGATTTGATTCACTTGAAAAGATATAGTATCGAATTATAAAGCAAAAAGGTAAATTTAAAAAAAAAATACTATTAAACAAATCATTTGTAATAGCACGGAAGGTTCTTAGTCGCCATAATATTCCATACAACAAACTAGAACATGTTAATGAAACAAACACTAAATTCCATATTTTATAGGGAAACCAGTCCTTTAAGGTATATTCTCGTCTTTTTCCTCATTCCAATCAAAGAAAAACACAAACAAAATTAAAAAAAATAAAAATACAAAGTTGAATTTTCAAAAAGAAAACTACAACTTTTGAAACCTCACAATCCTTTTAATAATAAGCCACAAATTACAAAGGCCTTATCCCCTTTGGCCATTTTTTTTTGAAATTCTTTTTGATGAATTTCCGTACTAATATTCAAGAGGATAGCTTAATGGCTAAGAGATCATTATTTCAGCTCCAATATAATAAATTGTAATCCATATATTTAGGAATTGATGACTATAGGATATTATATATTATCGTGTGTTTTATGTAGTTGGGTGGGGAAAATGGTGTTCTCAATATAAAAGTTAACTTATATTCACCGATAATGTAACAAAAAATTTATATTACTAATTATACTTTTTTATAAATATACAGATAATTACCTTTTATGTGTGTGTTTGGTTTGAGCAGATATCATCTTCCTTTGCAATTATCCAAACTCTTAACTTCATATTACTAATTTAATCTAAAAAAATACATATTTTTTTTTAAAAAAAAAGTTATTTTCGTAAAAAATTACTTTCCTCGTACCAAACACGTGTGTGCACGCACACACACTACATATAAAAAAAAAAAGGACAGCTCGGTGCACGAAGCATCTCGTGTTCATGCAGAGTCCAGGGAAAGGCCGTACCAAAGGGGTGTGATATAGACAGTCTACCCTGATGCAAAGTAGGGGCGGAGCTAGTGTGTCATATGCGGGTTCGGAAGAAGCCAATAACTTTTAGTTAGATTCTATAATTGTACTAAAAATTATTAAATATATATAAATATTTGATTGCGAAACCCAGTAACTAAAACGAGTTATGAGTTCGATCACGAATTCACAATCCATAAACTTCAAATTCTGGTTCCGTCTCAGAATGCTTGCATCAATGACTGATTTCACGGCAAACCCGCATGACCTATGGATACTTCCAATTTCTTTTAGGCACTCCCAATTTTTCCTTTTTTTATAGTCTTGATTAACCTTCAATATAGTTAATAAATAGGGTTGCAAGAAAAGGTGGCACCAAAACATTTTGAAAAAATGTATTTAAATGAAAAACAAGGAGGAAAACGTAAAAACACCCTACCACCCACAAAACGCACCAATGTATACATACAAAGAATACGCTAACTACAAGTCTACAGAATAGAGTCGACTCTCTCAGTTTAAAGCCATTACTACTACTCTTTCCTTTCTCTCTACGCGTTTTCTTTCTCTTCTTCGCCTCTTTTGTATCTTTTCTCACTTTTCCCTTTATATCTATTTATATATATTCAGTATACTTTTTGTTCGATTGGCTATATATAGGATTTTCCGCCGATCACTTCAATTTTCAGCTCCGATCAAATCAAATTCGGTGAAATTCTAAAAAGGGTATGATTTTTTTGCCCCTATTTCTCACTTTTCAATGTAATTTCATATGGGTATTGATTAGTTTTAGCTTTACGATTGAGTTTGAGCCTTTTTGATCGTTGTATAGTAATAGTCACGTGTATATGTTTGTTGATATTTCACCATTGCCGGCTTTGACTCTGATCTGTTCAAATTGTTGATAACAAACTGATAAAAAGGGTCTAAAGTATTACTTATCAAATATAAGTTCTTATTTTTGGATAATCTATCTTTTTAATTTTTTATATGTTAGATAATTCCTATGTTCTGTTTTATATGACACAATTACAACATGGGAAATCAAATAAAATTTTCATACACTCTCTGAATATTTTTTTTGATAAGTATACTCGTTGGATACAGTAACGAAGCCAGAAATTTATACAAAGGGGATTTAAAAAATATTAGAATGTCACACCTTGGATTTTAACGTAAAGAAATATTTGAATCCCCTTTGTTTAGAATATACCGTTATGTTTAGGGGGATTCAACAGTTTATTGTAACTAAAAAAATCATTTTTCCGCTATTTACACTGTTAATTTTCAACAAAAGGGATTCGTTTCTGAATATTTTAATTGTAGAAGTTGTGATTTGTAGTACTTTTCTGAATTTACTTTAGAAGATTTGACCCTGGAACTCCAAACCTCTTCATCTTTTTTGTCACAGGTGGAGTATGTATTCATTCTAGTTGTAATCAAGTTGAATAACAGAAAGGCAAAGAAAAAAAATTGGAATAAAAGAACTTGATTTTTGTCTTTTTTATTGGTTTTGTGAAAGGTGATAAGATACCAAGTTATTGGATCAGGACCTGTGATATAATTGGTGATGGCTCCGAGTATTAGGAAGGCAATTGGTGCAGTGAAAGATCAAACTAGTATAAGCCTAGCTAAAGTGGCCGGCAATGTTGCGCCCGACCTCGAAGTATTGGTGGTGAAAGCAACCACTCATGATAATGAGCCAGCAGATGAGAAATATATTAGGGAGATTTTGCATTTGACGTCCCATTCTAGAGGATATGTAAGCGCTTTTGTTTTTGCTGTGTCGAAGAGGTTAAGTAAAACCCATGATTGGGTTGTGGCGCTGAAGTCCTTAATGCTTGTGCATAGGCTTTTAACTGATGGAGATCCTGCACTCGGGCAAGAGATCATGTATGCAAGTCGGAGGGGCATGAGGGTCTTGAATATGTCCGATTTTCGTGATGAAGCTCACTCTAACTCATGGGATCATTCTGGATTTGTTAGGACTTATGCCTTTTACTTAGATCAGAAGCTTGAGTTTATAGTCTATAGGAAGCTGAATGACGTTGATGACAAAAAGAGGTTTGATGATGGTTATGGGATGGATAGGAGAGAGAGGTCCTATAGCGAGTTTGATGAGTCCGCTGGAAGGGGAGAGAAAAACGGTGTGACACCGGTCAGAGAAATGAAGCCCGAGCGGGTTTTAGAGAGGTTGAATCAATTGCTTCAGCTTCTTGATAGGTTCTTGGCTTGTAGACCGACTGGGGCAGCAAAAAATAGTAGGATGGTGCTGGTGGCGTTATATTCGCTTGTGAAGGAGAGCTTCAAGATTTATGCTGATATTTGTGAGGTATTACAGTTTTTGTTGGATCGGTTTGCAGAGATGGAGTATGCCGATTGCGTCAAGGCGTTTGATGCTTATGTTAATGCTGCGAAGATGATCGATGAACTTGTGGGAATTTACAACTGGTGCAAGGA
Organism: Nicotiana attenuata; assembly: GCF_001879085.1. Classification (NCBI taxonomy): domain Eukaryota; kingdom Viridiplantae; phylum Streptophyta; class Magnoliopsida; order Solanales; family Solanaceae; genus Nicotiana; species Nicotiana attenuata. The sequence continues at coordinate 47,195,916 of NC_031999.1, forward strand.
TGTTGGGATTGCAAGGTCATCTGAGTTCCCGGAAGTGCAAATCATCACTGATAAGCTTTTGGGCACGCTTGAGGGCTTCTTGAGAGAGAGAGCAAATAGGCCAAGGAGCCCCGAGATAAATAGGGCGGAGAGCTCGTTAGCAGCTGAAGAAGATAAACAACCAGATATGAATGAAATTAAAGCTCTTCCACCGCCAGAGAATTACATTTACACCCCTCCTCCTCCTCCTCAACCTGGACCTAAGCAAAGGCCAGATACTCAGCGGGTAACCGAGGACTTGGTTAATTTGAAGGATGATGGAGTGACAGCTGATGGCGAGGGTAATAAAATGGCGTTAGCTCTGTTTTCTGGGCCGGTAACCAATGGAAATGACTCGTGGGAAGCATTCCCGTCTGATGGTGAGGCCGGACAAGTAACTTCAGCTTGGCAGACACCAGCTGCTGAGATTGGCAAAGCTGATTGGGAGTTGGCATTGGTAGAAACTGCCAGTACTTTGTCAAAGCAAAAGGCTGATTTAGCAGGTGGTTTTGATTCACTTTTGTTAAACGGGATGTACGATCAAGGGACTGTGAGGCAGCACGTGACCAATACTCAGGTGACTGGTGGGAGTGCCAGCAGCGTGGCATTGCCTGGACCAGGCAACAGTTCTAAACCTATGCTCGCGTTGCCTGCGCCTGATGGAACAGTCCAACCAGTAGGGAATCAAGATCCTTTTGCTGCTTCACTGTCTGTGCCACCTCCTTCATACGTCCAAATGGCGGAATTGGAGAGGAAACAGCAGTTGCTAACGCAAGAACAACAGTTGTGGCAGCAATATGCGAGCAACGGGATGCAAGGCCAGATGGGTTTGTCCAAACTTGCTGGAACTACTTCAGGATACTACGGAACGCCTTTTGGGATGCCACAAAACGCTGGAATGGGACAGCCAGCAGGTTATTACTTTACTCCCCTCTGAATCACCTCCCGGAAAATATATGGTATTTTTACTGCATTGCAGTTTTATTATGCTTTGAAGTCCATACAAATATTATCCTGTTCTTGAAACTTGTTATCAGCTCCTCGGCAATAACTAAGATGTGTATTCTGACATTTTGCAAAAGCGAGTTAAAGAATGGCTTACTGGCAATGAAAACATACATAAGTAATTTTCATTTCCATTTTCTTTTTCAATATAAGCTTTCATTGCTGAGCTTGAGTCCAAATCCATAGGTCTAAATGGACTATGTAAAGCTTAGGATTTTCCTTCTGAAAGAAATAAAATTGATAATGAGAATGAAAATAAATGGAGAACAAGACACCAAGATTCTGTTGTTCCAGATATAATCTCTCAGCTCTCATGATTTATTCTTGTTCTGTTTGCACATACAAGCATTTGGCCGTTACATTAAAATTGCTAAGAATATACCAACAAAGGGTTGTGGTGGAGTAGTAAGTACTCCTTCGTCCTTAACCAGAGGTCTCGGGTTCGAGTCCCTGGGTATGGAGCCACCTTTATTAGGGAGCGCTTTACTCCCCCCCCCCCCCCCCACCCCCAAACCCCAATGTGGGAGTCGCGAATCCGGATTTAGTCGGGTCCCAATGTGGATACCGGATACCGGATGAGAAACCAAAAAAATATTGCTAAGAATGTTTGGACAAAAAGATATTGAATATAAAGATTCCAATTGCTGAAAATTGGAAAGTGACACCTGATATACAGATTTGAAGATAATTGGAGCGACAATTTTGGAAATAAATATTTCGGATTACTAATAAGAAAAACATTTCGGAAACTCAATAATAACCTGATCATTATACAGTCAAACCCTCGTTTGTTCCAGATATTTTTGGTTGTTATAGCGAAGTACTGTTATAAAGAACAAATATTATAACATAGTATGGAAATTGATTTCAAAAGAAACTTGACTTTTATAGTGAATGATTATTATATAGGGATGTTGTTATAGAGATAGCTGACTCTAGTTTATCCACTAATAATAAAACTGGCCTATCTTGTAATTCAACTACTTCATTTTAATAATAATTGACTCACAACAGAGGATCTTGCGTTTTGCTAGAGACACTATCCTTTTGTTTCAGAGTTTCTCATTAACTTAAATTCTTAGAATTAAACTAATATATAGTTCTTTGAAGGAAATTTTATTTGCTGTTCCAAACTTACTATTATACTTTTATTTAAATTTTCTAAAAGAAATTGCCTCCGATGAAAACCCTTTTTCTATAGTTATCAATGACTTCCCCATCGTTCTACTTTAGACTTACTTTATTTATTCCATATGACATGGGATATTAGAAAAAAAATATATCTACTATATTATATAACGCGCTCTTTATAAACGACGTCACGTATGGAGCGATAACCCTTAGTTTCTCATCGCTTCATCGATTTAAGGGATCTAATAATAACATTTTATATCGAACTTTAACCAAATTGTAATTTCGCTTCACAATAGGATAGCTTGAAGCAGTAGCGTAGCTGGAATTCCGTTAAGGATGTTCACTAAACAAGTCAAGAACTTTTTTGTTGATGAACGGTCTATCAAAAATTTTAAATCAAATTACGCAATGTTTAGCTAAACAATAACTTTTTTAATAGACCTCTAATTTTTTAAATCAAAATTAAAATAACAAAAAAAACAACATTAGAGACTTTACTAATGAAAGCATAAAACCAAAGGAAAGAGAGTCGAGAGGATTTGTAGTTTGCAGAGAGCTTTTGTTGAAGAAATTTTTGTAGAGCTTGACTTTTAAATAGAAAAATTATTTAAGAAATAACTTTTAGTTAAAAAATTACTTTTAAGATTAGTTGTTTATTTTTTTTTTAATAATTTTTAAGTTAAATAGTAATTTTATTAGAAAATGTTTTAGATTGAAAAAGAATCAAATAGACCGTGAAATTATGGATGTATTAAGGATGTTCAAAAATATTGTTGTGCCCAAACGCCAAGTATGCTAAAAAGTTGTGATTTGATTTATGTATAGAATACCTCTGCGAGTAAATTACTCTGCACATCATTTTGATATAATTCAGTTGCAGATACACTTTTCAAATCAAACCATTCTCAACTACAATATGTAACGAAAATTATTCGTAGTTTCTATAACTAAATAAACAAGACAACACAAACTGTAATAATTAAAATGTAATTTAAATGTTTCCATTACGTAGGAGGTTTACTTGTTTATTTTAGAAAAAAACTGCGATAACTCGCTCTAATATCCTGCTGTATTTTTGTTATGTAGATCACGTGTTGAATTTTAAGATATAAGGCTATATCTGAAATAGAGTCACATGTAAATTGTTTAGAGTAATAAATTATTTTTAATATAGTTTTTTTTGTTGAATTTGTACGTCCAAAGTTCATGACCAAAATATTAAAATATGTACATCCATTATATTCCATACAGAGAGAATACAATTTTTATTAAAACAAGTGGAAATATTTCAGATGTTGAATACTTTTAAAGAACTTTTTGATAAACATATAAAAATTTAGAAATCTTCAAAAAGTGTCTTAGCGCTGGTGAAAATACTGTGTATAATATATGTAATAATTACACGGTTTTCCGATATTATATATTTCATTATTATGTGTGCCTAGAGGTGTCAAATGGGCAGGTTGAGTCGATTTTGGGCGGGTCAAAATGGGTTGCGTTAATAATTGGTCGGGTCATTTGACCTGCCCAAAATTATTTGGGTTAAGATGAGTTGAGTAAAGATGAGCTAAAATTCAGGTCATAACCCATCCCGCCCAACTCTTATTAAGCTTTAATTAATATGTGTTATTTTCTTAAAAAGTGTATAATTACTAAATAAGATTTTTTTTTCTTTTCTATGGTCATATATAACATATCAAAAAAAAAAAATTCTAAGACATTTTGATAAAGTTGCTCATGGATTAATTTGGCCTAAAAATTAGCCCAACTTTAAATGGGTTGAGATGAGTTGGATCAAGATAGACTAAGTTCAATAAATAGGCGGGTCAAAAATCAATCCAACCTTAAGCGGGTTAGGCGGGTGATTTGGACTTGGGCCAAATTTGATAGCCCTATGTGTGCCTTAGCGATTCTCAAATTTAACGGGATTTGGCATGGCATGACAACTAGGTCCAACAATCGGCATAAAAAAGTCAATATTTTAGGATTTGGCATATGGTAGCCTAAAGTTATTTTCTCTTCTAATGGTTCAACCACCATCCTAAAAATAAGGGGTTTTGACACAGTTACCCATAAAAATAAAACTATTTACCATTGTCTACCCATTTGTTTTTCTACCCATAAACTAATTACATTTCCTACCCATAGTAGGTTTTGTGGGGAATTTTTTCTTTATTCTCCAATTCTTTTTTATTTCTATGCTTCATTTCTTTTCTTTTTTTTTTCTTTTTTTTCTTTTCTCCTTTTCTTTTTTCTGGCTTTCTTATTTTTTTTTCTTTTTTCCTTTTCTAATTTCATTTAACTTCTTTTTTGATATTCTTTTTTTCTTCATAATCTAATTTTATTTATTGTTTTCACTATTTTTTATTATTCTTTTTTTTGTATTATTACTAAAGAAAAATCAAATTGTGTACCAATTAAATGTAGCTAATACAACCAAAAAAATATTAACTAACATATGNACATATTCCAACACTATTTACTCCAAGGACAATGTAGGAAAAAAATAATTAATTCATTCTTGAAATCTGAAAAAATCACTTATTTTGGACCACAAGAAAAAGGCCAAAAAATTACTTATTTTGGACCGGAGGGAGTATCATACTATAATATATATATTTTTTTTTTGCATTTTCAATTTTCCCCTCACGCTGGGTAAAAGCTTAAAGCAAATTAAAAGGGAAAAGACAAGTGAATTTACGTGTAATAAGTATACTATTATAGTATATTGTATATTATTACAGCATAATGTTACAGTATATTGCATATTATTACAGTATACTATAATAATATATTGTATACTATAATAGTATACTGTTGCAATATAACTACATACTCCTATAGTATATTGTATACTGTAGCGGTATACTGTTAGGTAACTCTGTTCTTCTTCGATTATTACAATATACCGTTGCAGTATATTGTAAACTATAGTAGCATACTGTTGCAGTATAACTATATACTCCTACAGCATATTGTATACCGTAGCGGTATACTGTAGCTGTGTTGTTCTTCGATTTTCAACTGAAAATTTCGATCTCAATCGCCTCAAATCAGCTCTAAATGCTATCAAATTTCAGTACAAACTTCCAGAAGGTACTATATGCAATATTTAACAACACCCACTTTGAATCAAACAAGAAATCTTTAAAATAATTAGATCTAATTTCTTTTTGAAGAAGGATATAAGGGAAATGGAAGAGTTTGTCCAAGTCTTCTTCACGGAGGCGAACTTTATCCAAGTCATTGACATCTGGGTGTGTCAAAAGGAAGAGTTTGTGTGCAAGAACTAGTCCGGGTTTGTTGTGTTCCTTCTTCCGCATCCATGGCTACCTTTCTTTGCTATTTCTTGGTTTTATTTTGTTTTACTGTACTTTCAGATGCCTCTGTGAAGAAGAAGAAAACGAGAAAAGGAAAAATCGGGTACTTTCAGATGTGAAGAAGAAGAAAACGAGAAAAGGAAAAAATCGTGTACTTTCAGATGCCTCTGTGAAGAAGAAGAAAACGAGAAAAGGAAAAAACCGGGTAAATAGTTTGGGCCCCATGGATAGGAGTAGTAAATAGTTTGGGCCTGGCCATTAAAGGGTAAATAGTTTAGGATTAATGGGTATAAAGTGAGATTTTCTCTAAAAATAAGCCCCATCAAAATTATTTTCCTTAAAATAGCAAAAAATATTTACAACCCCTTCTCTCTTCTCTCATAGCAACCATCATCCTAGAAATTACTTTCCATTTTCTTCAGTAGTATCCGAAAAAACTCCCACATATTTTTTCATTATTTTTTTTAGTTTTTATCTCTCTCTCTCTCTCTCTCTCTCTCTCTCTCTCTCTATATATATATATATATATATATATATAACAAAATACTAATTATATTATTTTTATATCACAGTGTTTTCAGACCCCTCGGTGTGAGATAATACTAGGTGTATTGTTATTGAATATCACAGTGTATAACATAATAATAATGTGTATATCAGAAAAGTATATTAAAATTTTATTTTCCTTCTGTGTATAACACATTTCAGATTGAAAACTCAAGTTCAAGACGACTCCACATATGTATTCCCTATTGTGTCCCGTGTATATCTCTATGTACATCAGTGATATCTCATGTATATAATGTGTATCTGTGTATATACATGAAAATTTGTGTTATATATACGATATATAATGTGATATACACGTGCTTCCACAAAACAATTATGCTGTATACACGAAATACAAATTGATATACACAGACGTCCTTAAAAATCTGTGTGTGATATACACTGATGTTCACGATATACAACGTGATATACAACTGTCGCAGTTGGATTTTTAGGTCTGATTTTTTTACTTGAAACCAGTCTAAATCGCTTCTAATCTTGCTCAAATTTTGCATATAGCCCCGTTTAGGTATTTTCAACCAATTTCAGTCACACCAATCCAACCAGAAAAAGAAGAGAGAAGAAAAATAAAGTTGAAATGTACTTTTTTTTATTTATTTTTGCTTCTGATTTTCTCTGATGTGAGATCAACCTTACCTTTTCATCCCACTGATTTTTTTGCATAATTTGCAAGAATATTTGCTAAACTATGAGAGCGAAAGAGAAGATATAAAAGAAGAAATACAAGGAGAGAAAGAGGGAGGGAAGCAGTGACCAAGAAGAGAAGTGAGCGACGAGGGGGGGGGGGGTGGGGGGGGAGGGGAGAGCTGACGGTTGGGCATTGTTGAGAGAACATATAAGAGAGTAGTTTTTTTGGAATTTGTCATATAATACCAACAAGTGAATACACCGCGCTTCGTGCGGTTGTATAACAAATAAGATCGAGTAAAGGAAAAAAATCAACTTATTTATATGAGTATATTACCTTTCTTTTTGTAGAATGTAGTTTATATATACTCATGAAAAATACTAAGGAAGTTGAAAATTTTGTAATGAACGTAAACTAATTCTTTCTTTGAATAGATTGAAGCCTTTGAATACTGAAGATAGCATTTTTCAATCTTATCAGTTAGTGAAATAAGAGTTACAAACTTCAAGATTGGCACTTTCTTCTTTTTCTTTTCCAGATACTTTGCTGATTAAAAGAATAAAAATGATATTCTATGTAGCAAAAAATAAGAAACTTTCCTTTTACAGGTAAATATATTGCAATATATTAGAAGGTGAGAATAAAAGTATAAGTAATTTACAGCTTATCTACATTCCAAATTCACCAACCATCTTGAGGATCACTCGAAAAATAATTCTGGTATAAAAAGTATTATCAAGTCCTATAATTACATACAAATAATTTGTTACAATAGCTCCATCACATCTCATTTTTTCCTTTCACTTCACATAACAAACCTGCAAAACACTAAGGCAACACCATCAAATTTAAATGAGAATCCTAATTCATATCCAAATAGGAAAAAGAGAGATTAGAGATGTTCACGACTTTGGTCCTATAAAAATACACAATCGCATATCATCGTAGAAATAAAAACTTTCAAGAGTACTCTTAAACCAAAATAAGTAACCAAAAAAAAAGATGATAAATCATTAAAAAGAAAAAAGTGCATGATTATCATATGATTCTCTTAATCTACTAACTATTTTAACCCCAAGGGAAAATAGTTATTGAATATTGTAGAATATCCGTGGTTGTATATTGATTCAATGTAAAATTTAGAAAGCAATAGTCTATTGCGGAATCAAAAATTTATATAAAGGGTTTCTAAAAAAATCTATTATATGACAAGTTGGAATTTGAACCTATGACCTAAAGCAATTTTGAACCCCCTTTACTATTATACTTGATTTATTGTTGTTGTTGTATATAACCGAAAAAACATGTTGTTACTATTTCTATATAATGTAATTTTCAGATGAAGGGTTTCATTCTCACAACACTTAGTTCTGCCACTGGCAACAATGTTCGTCAAAAGAATATATGAACACTTGTCAGCTTTAAAGTCTATAGTGAACGGAAAAAATAGCTCCGCGAAATATGAATAAATTTGTAGCAAATTGGGTATGAGAATATAAGACAACCAAATTTAGAGGATTCCAAATGTATTGTAAGAGAACATTGGGATTGTGAGTTTGAAGTAAGAATTTGAATGTTGAATTAAATAGCTTTACAAGTTTATCATTTGAAATAAAATAAACCAATTAATATTAAAAGAAAAAAAGAATAAACCAATAAAGTTAATGCTAATTACTTCGCATCTATCACATGAAGAAGCCTAAAGTAGGTAATTTACGAAAAAAGTAAGGAAACAAAAAGAAAGCTCAACAAATATGGAAAAGCCCTGCATAAAAGGAAAACGACTCAAAAGTTTTTATCAAGAACAATCCTTTACAACTTTTAGATAGTAATGGTAGGTTATTAGTGATATATTGAGAAAAAATAATTATCATGATGAGAAAAGGTTTGTTGGATAAATAAAGATGCTACCAGAGATAATATTACAATAAATGTAAATACCTTAAATACACTTACTTTAAAGATACTTTTGCTGGATTTCTGTATAATATACTGTACAAACTTGTTCCGTAAGGCATTCGCCTTTTCTTTCTAAGCAAACCTCTATAGTGCTTTTCCCAACAAAAAGCATGACATTCTTTACTTTCATCACTTTTCCAGGAGGTATATCTCAGGAGACTCTATATATAGTATCTATCTTTTCCATCTCAATGTAACGACCAGATCGACCGTTTTGAGCTTTTGCACTTCGCTCGCCAGTTCTCGGGCATGTCTAGCCCCGTATTATGCATTATGACTTATGTAAATCGTTGGTTTTGGTTTCAGGGTAATCGGAATGAATTTGGAAGAACAGTTCTCAGCTTGAAGCTTCAAATTTGAAAGGTTTGATCAAGTTTGACTTGTTGGTATATGAACTTGGATCGGAATTTTTAAGATTTGGTTAGCTTCGTTAGGTGATTTGGGACTTAGGAGCGTGATCGAAATGCATTTTGGAGTCCGTGGAAGGTTTAGGCTTGAATTGGCGAAATTGAGATTTTGGCGGTTTCCGGTTGATAGATGAGATTTGTGTACAAAATTTCAGGTCATTCGGACGTGGTTTGGTATACTTTTTGATCAAAAGCGAAATTCGGAAGATGTTAGAACCTTAGGCTTGAATTCGATGTGTTTGGTGGTTTTGATGTTGTTTGAGACGTTTTGAAGGTTGGTATAAGTTTGAATGGTTGTATAAGACTTGTTGGTGCTTTTGGTTGAGGTCCCGGGGGCCTCGGGGTGATTTCGGATGGTTGACGGAAGGTTTGGAATTGAGTTTGAGAGCTGAAGTCTTTTGATTTCTGTCATAACCGCATCTGCGGTTGAAGGATCGCAGGTGCGACCACTGCAGATGCGGATAAGAGTCGCAGAAGCGGAAATGGTGAGGTTGGCAAGAAACAGCAGAAGCGGTTGGTGAACCGCACCTGCGATGGCGCAGGTGCGGCTGGTGCATCGCAGATGCAGAAGGCTGGAGGATAAGTGATGACCACAGAAGCGGTTCTTGGACCGCATAAGCGGTAATATGGCCGCAGGTGCGGAACTCCTGGACAAGAAGTATATAATATTTCCCTTCGTGAATTTTGGCTAAAAACTCCATTTTTTTGAAGACGGGAAACGAGCTAGGGCAGAGAATTCAAGGGAAAATCAAGGTGAATCAGTTGGGTAAGTTCTCTAAGCTTCATTACCCGAGTTATGATCATTTTTTCATGGATTAGTCATGAAATTAGTGGAAATTAAGGGTAAAAACTGAGAAAACTAGGGCTTGGTATTGGAGACCTAAACTTGAGGATTTGGAGGACCATTTGTGGTTGGATTTTGGAACTTTTGATATGTATGAACTCGTGGGGAGATAAGTAACCTAATGATGTAAAATTTATCGAATTCCGAGACATGGGCCCGGGGGTCGTGTTTTGGTAATTTGAAATTTGCGTTGTTTTTCGATTATTTTCGAGTGGGCTGCGTCCCTTTAGCATATTTTGATGATTACGTTCTGATTTTGGTAGATTCGGAGCATCCGGAGGCCAATTCGAGGGGCAAAAGCATTGCGAGCTAGAGTTTGGGCCGAATGGAGGTGAGTAATGATTTTAAATGTTGTCTTGAGGGTATGAAACCCCGGATTTGAACATCGTGGTGCTATATTGAGGTAACGCACACGCTAGATGACGAGCGTGGGGTCGTGCACTATTGAGGATTGTGACTTAGTCCTTCCTGAATGATTGTTTTACCGCGTATTTGATTGAAAAGTATTTTTATCATTATTTTTTGGGCTGAATGCCATATTTGGGCCTTGTGCCAACTATTTGGACCCTTAGGAGATTTTTATTGATATTTCCCCACTATTTTTTACTTTATACTTGCACTCAGTCATGTTATATATCACTATTTTCATAACTCAGCCATGCTTACTCTGTTTAAATACATTTAATGATATTTTTTTTAATGATAATTGGGCTGAGCATCATGTTTTATTGTTGCTCGAGTGGCTTATGAGATTCTGACTGAGTAAGGCCGAGGGCCTGTGTTGTGAGGATACTTTTGGGTCGGGCTGCACGCCGCAACAGTGATACACTGATTATGATTATGAGGCCGAGGGCTTGAGATTTTGTATGCCACGAGGTGGCTTGTTGATATGAGGCCGAAAACCTATGTGATTATGCCACGAGATGGCTTGATATTGCGCTTGGGCCGTAAGGGGCCCCTCCAGGAGTCTGTACACCCCTAGTGAGCGCGGGTACCCAGTGTGATGATTCTGTTTATTATGTGAGGCCGAGGGTCGGATTGGTTATGCCATGAGATGGCTTGTTATTGCGCTTGGGCCGTAAGGGGCCCCTCCCGGAGTCTGTACACCCCCAGTGAGCGCGAGTACTCATTGTGATATGAGATATAGCCCGAGGGGCTGGTATTGTTCTATGTTATTGCCCGAGGGGCTGATTCTGTTGTTATTATGTCCGAGGGGCTGGTATTGTTCCATGTGTTTGTCTGAGGGGCTGCTTCTGTTGGTATTGTGCCCGAGGGGCCGATTCTATTGATATTGTGCCCGGGGCGGTTCTTACGTGCTTATCTTTTCTAGTTGCCTTTCATTTACTTGCTTAATTGTTAAAAAAAGGCATTTTGAAGAAGCTTAAATTTAACTAAAGTGACTTTACATATTTTCACTGTCTCACTGTTTTTACTGGCCCTCACTGCTTCTTTATAGCCTGTTGATGTGCCTTTACGCGATTTCTTATTGCTTAGTCTGCATTTATTTTTATTACTCACTGAGTTGGAGTACTCACTTTACTCCCTGCACCTTGTGTGCAGGTTCAGGTATTTCTGGACCCGGTAGCGGGTATTGGTTGCTCAGAGGCAGAGTCATCGGAGTTTAGCAAGGTAGCTGCCCGACGTCCGCAGCACTGCTTTTCTCCCTCTTTCCTTCCTTATACTGTGTTTAGTATATTTTAGATCCTTAGTTGTGTTCAGACCTTAGTAGATGCTCGTGACTTGTGACATCCCAATGTCGGGCTGTGTTGGTTATTCTTCCGCAAATTGTGCTATTTCACTTATATTTTTGGATTATTAGCTTGTTAATAATTTAAATTGTATTGTTATAATTGTTTAATATGAATTGGGAGTTGTGTCGGCTGGCCTTGTCTTCACGAGAGGCGCCATCACGACCGGGTCTGGGTTTTGGGTCGTGACAAGTTGGTATCAGAGCCTAGGTTACATAGGTCTCACGAGTCATGAGCAGGTTTAGTAGAGTCTCGCGGATCGGTACGGAGACGTCTGTATTTATCCTCGAGAGGCTGCAGAACCTTTAGGAAAAACATCACATTCTTGAACTCTTATCGTGCGCCCTTGATTCAACTTGAAATATAACTCTTTGAATTCCTTCCACGGATTCACATGCGTGAACGAGTGCTCAGTATCAGATGTGCATTGATGGTTTGTGATTCCTTGATTGAGGGGCGAGATGTGATCTCTGTGTGTTGATGTCGGGCCATTCTAGAGGACTCGAGGCCGGATTTTTGCCTATGGCTTGAGCACCGAGGTGCTGATTGTGTGAGTACGTGTTTTTGAACTTATATGTTCGGTAGTGTCCCTGTTAGTGGGAGTGATGACTGGGTAGCTATGTGATGAGTATGATATGATTGCGAGATGTATTCATTTAATTTGGAAGCGACGAGAAGGGTCTGCTGGAGGATAGAAGAACTATTTGGTGCTTGATTTCCATCTCGATTTGAGGTATAGCCCCGAGTTATGGGTGTGTGAAGAATCTTTTCATGTTTCCTAGTTGGGGAGTGAAGTAGATTTCACATTGTGTTATGAGTTCAGACTCAGGAAGATTTAGTGACTGCGTGATGTTTATGACGGTGGAAGGGTATAAAGAGATGTTAGTTTGAGGCGAAGCAGGTGGGTTATCTCCTGCGGAGTGTCCTGAAGGTTGTGTGATCCTTATGTTGTTTGTTGGAAGACCTCTTTTTCCAGTGAAATATATGTGTTGAAATTTAAATTTGGGTCGCTTAAGAGAGTGGGCTTGACTGTTGCGAGGATGAATGCGATACTTGCAGAAGATTTAAAGTACCAGATGGTCTGTGTTTCACGAGCTTATGAAGGATTGAGTTTAATCTCACTATGGTATTATGGCAACAATAGAGTATATGCGTTATGAGTTGTTGTGTGTATTTTGATCTATCGCCTCGAGCCAAGTGGGGGAGCCTGCTGTTGATTAGATGATTGCACGGTTAGGTGCTATGTCAGTTCCACTTTGAAGAGTGCTGGTGATTCAGTTATGTCTTACGGAGATTGAGACTGAGGATGGCTCGAGTAAAGGAAATTTTTCGACAAGGGTTACATTATGCGTAATAGGTGTATGAGAGTTACGGAATGACTTGCGTCGTTATGGGTAAAGGATGCTCGGTGCATAGGGCAAGAAGTTGCTTGGTTGCATTAAGGTGAGGGTACATTCTGCAGTGTCGGAGTGCTAATGAGGCACAGGTTGTCCGGTTTGTTAATCAGGCTAATTGCAGTTTGAGTAGAGTGGATGACTCTCGAGATTGGTTCTAATGTGTTCAAGATTTTACAGGTAATAATTGGAGATCTCCAGGTTGTATATTTGGACAGAAACTGAGGTTTGCATTGGAGGGTGCCAAGACTTGTGGCATTTCTATATCAATTATGGGGTCCTGTATATCAGTATCAGGAAGGTGAAGGTAATGGCTTTGGATTTGCAGGAAGTCTCTTCAAGGTAGGTGTGTTGAATGTGTTGCTTTCAGGAATATTTAAGAGAGTAGTCAGCGGCTTATGAGCCTTAAGACAGTGTGGTTTTATGCTTGGGTCTCGTGTGGTGAGTCTGGATTGAGGAATTGTGGTATTATAGCAAGAAGGAGTATCAAGTTGAAGGTAAATAAGAAGGAACTTGGATAGACGGAATAACTTGGTAGTAGGCCGGATCGGCATGGTAAGAATATGATTAGTTCTTTGGATGCTTACGAGGTAATGAGTTTCTGCAGGTGTTTCATGGCAATGCTCTAGGGTTTTAGTGGCCTGCGTAGCTTGGTTGAGTTAGAAGGATTCAGTCCTGACGATTTAGTTTTGTGCAAAGGGAAGTCGAAGAGTTCTTGATGGTTTCTACCACGGTTAGAGATATATATATTTGCTACGAGCGTGAGGAGCATGGGATGTGTAGTGATGTTCTTCTAGATGGGATCAATGGAAAGTTCTTGGCTAGTGGAGTACGTAGCTGCTTGTGGATCGGAAGGGACATAAAGTTCTCATGTTTATCCTGGGATGGTATAGTGTATGCGGTATGTCGTGTAGGATTGAGATTTGCATTTGTAAGGTCACGGTTCAGTTCTGAAAGGAAGGTCATGAAATTCATAGGCAGCGGGCAGTTTCAGATGATTAAGGAAATGGCATTACTAATTGGTGTGACTTGACGGGGGTATACGTTTCAGAAAAAGGGCAATGTGATTGAGATTGATAATACTTCATTAGTATTGCGGCATTCTCTTGTTGGATCGACTGCCGATATTCGAGTTTGCTTGGTGGCACAGAACAATTATAAGAGTACCTCCCGTGGAATGATTGGGTATTCGAGGTGTGTTGTATATTCGGACGGCGAAATTGGGATTGGATATAGAGATTCATGTGCTATATGGAGTTGGGGATTGAGAGTTCTCATATACAGGTTATGTTGTGGTTGTGGACCGTGTATATTGGTCTTGTGTGGTAGCTATTGGAGGTTTGGAGACCCGAGTCGATCCTTTGTTGCTTGGTATGTTAGATTATGGACGTGATATTGGGTATAGACTGGTTGTCTCAGTGTTGTGTCACTCTGGGTTATTGCGCTAAGGCGGCGATGTTGGCTATGCCGGGAATGCCACGGATAGAGTGGCTAGGTTCGACGGATTGTGTTCTTAGTAGGGTGGTTTTGTATTTCGAAGACCCAGCAGATGGCTGGGAAGGATTGTCTTCCTTATTTGGGCCTTCGTAATGGACGTCAGTACAGAGACTCCTACCATTGATTCAGTGCCGGTGGTGAGGGACTTTTTGGATGTGTTTCTTGTGGCCGGGCATGCCGCCAGATGGGGTTGTTGATTTTGGTATTGATTTGGTGCCGGGCATCGTAGTGTATGGCACCGACGGGGTTAAATGAGTTGAAGGAACAACTTCAGGAACTCCTTGATAAGGGGTTCATTAGTAGACCAATATGGATGTGTGTTCTGCATCGATACAGTTTTGTTGACTTGAGTTGCTATTGGTGAGAGATGTGTTGATTCGGTTGTTATTGAGCTATTAGAGTTCTGAGGTGATCTATGGGTTACTTTTTTGTGTTGTGAGGTGCTATGATTTGTTGGTTATAGGCACATGTGGTGCGGTTCTTTTGGGATTTCGTAGTGGAATTCAAGCGAGAAGAGTATTGGGTATTGCTCAGCGGTCGGCGTATCGGTTGTGTCCCTTCGGGTATGTGTAATGTTATGTCAATTGCTTCGCGGTGGTTGTGATGATTGCTTTGGTTTTAGACATCATATAGCGCATGGCTGTCGATTTTGAGCATAGTGACTTGAGGTGTTTCATGTGGACCAGTGTTTGGATGAGGTCGCGCGTTGGAGCAAAGTTATGTGGAGGTATGATCCTGCGAATTGGATTCGTGTTCCGTTTCTACGAGGTGTGACGGGTTCTCGGCATTGTGTGAGGTGGTACTGGTGAGCTTGCGGTACAACTCTCTCATTTGAGTCATTCTTCATGATTTGAGTACGTTTGGATTTGTTGCTTATCGGTGTGCGGATTGCACGAGTTGTGGTTTTAGATGGTATTTCTGTGTCATGTCACCAGAGTAGTGTTATATTAGACGTGATCGTTGTGATCTAGAATGAATACAAACAGATTCGGTTTCAGCGTGTTGGGGGGATGATATCGATGTTCGGCTCAGAAATTTGCTATGGTCCTTGATAAAGGAGAAGTGGCTTTACGAATGGTTGATTTGAAGAGTGGTTATGACTTCTTATGTGTTTCATTTATCAATGGCAGTATACGGAAGTGTTGGAATGAGGCTTTATTTGACAAAAGGCTTATTATCGAAACTCGGATGTTTTGAGTAACTGCGGTGATTAGAAGTTATCGCTACAAGTGCTTGAGTTATGCGGTATGTCATGTAATTGCACCTGAGGTTGCAGGTATGGGTTATTACAGCTTGTTCGGGCTTATTCAAAGTATAAATGTGAGATTCTAATCTTGTAGATGACTTCAGAAGTGGAAATGTGGTTCTAAGGTTAATAGGCTAGGTTGATTGTGAAATTTTAGTTACATTGTGTTATCGGACCTATATGAGATAGGGTGACGTGGGATCACCCCCGAGTATGTGCATGGAAAGGTTATTCGGCGATTGATTGGCTTTTGGAACAACTCTGGGCACATTCGAGGATGAAGGTATGTTTAAGTGGGGGAGGATGTAACGACCCGACCGGTCGTTTTGAGCTTTTGCACTTCGCTTGCCAGTTCTCGAGAATGTCTAGCCCCGTATCATGCATTACGACTTATGTAAATTGTTGGTTTTGGTTTCAGGGTAATCGGAATGAATTTGGAAGAACAATTCTCAGCTTGAAGCTTCAAATTTGAAAGGTTTGACCAAGTTTTGATTTGATGGTATATGATCTCGGATCGAAATTTTTATGATTTGGTTAGCTCCGTTAGGTTATTTGGGACTTAGGAGCGTGATCGGAATGCATATTGGAGGTCCGTGGAAGGTTTAGGCTTGAATTGGCGAAATTGAGATTTTGGCGGTTTTCGGTTGATAGATGAGATTTTGATATAGGGGTCGGAATGGAATTCCGAAAGTTGCAGTAGTCCGGTTGTGGCATTTGGGATGTGTGTGTAAAATTTCAGGTCATTCCAACGTGGTTTGATATACTTTTTGATCAAAAGCGGAATTCGGAAGATGTCAGAACCTTAGGCTTGAATTCGATGTGTTTTGGTGGTTTTGATGCTGTTTGAGATGTTTTGAAGGTTGGTATAAGTTTGAAGGGTAGTATAAGACTTGTTGGTGCTTTTGGTTGAGGTCCCGGGGGCCTCGGGGTGATTTCAGATGGTTGACGGAAGGTTTGGAATTGAGTTTGAGAGCTGAAGTCTTTTTATTGCTGTCATAACTGCATTTGCGGTTGAAGGATCGCAGGTGCGACCACCGCAGAAGCGGAAATGGTGAGGTTGCCAAGAAACCGCAGAAGCGGTTGGTGAACCACACCTGCGATGGCGCAGGTGCGGCTGGTGCATCGCAGATGCGGAAGGCTGGAGGATAAGTGAGGACCGCAGAAGCGGTTCTTAGACCGCATATGCGGTACCGCAAAAGCGGTAATATGGCCGCAGATGCGGAACTCTTGGACCAGAAGTATATAATATTTCCCTTCGCGAATTTTGGCTAAAAGCTCCATTTTTTTGAAGACGGGAAACGAGCTAGGGCAGAGAATTCGAGGGAAAATCAAGGTGAATCAGTTGGGTAAGTTCTCTAAGCTTCATTACTCGAGTTATGATCATTTTTCCATGGATTAATCATGAAATTAGTGGAAATTAAGGGTAAAAACTGAGGAAACTAGGGCTTGGTATTGGAGACCTAAACTTGAGGATTTGGAGGATCATTTGTGGTTGGATTTTGGAACTTTTGATATGTATAAACTCGTGGGGAGATAAGTAACCTAATGATGTAAAATTTATCGAATTCCGAGACGTGGGCCCGGGGGTCGGGTTTTGGTAATTTCGGAATTTGCGTTGTTTTTCGATTATTTTCGAGTGGGCTGCGTCCCTTTAGCATATTTTGATGATTACGTTCTGATTTTGGTAGATTCGGAGCTTCCGGAGGCCGATTCGAGGGTCAAAAGCATTGCGAGCTAGAGTATGGGCTCGATTGAGGTGAGTAATGATTTTAAATGTTGTCCTGAGGATATGAAACCCCGGATTTGCACATCGTGGTGCTATATTGAGGTGACGCACACGCTAGATGACGAGCGTGGGGTCGTGCACTATTGAGGATTGTGACTTAGTCCTTCCTGAATGATTGTTTTACCGCGTATTTGATTGAAAAGTATTTGTTATCATTATTTTTTGGGCTGAATGCCATATTTGGGCCTTGTGCCAACTATTTGGACCCTTAGGGGATTTTTATTGATATTTCCCCACTATTTTTGACTTTATACTTGTACTCTGTCATGTTATATATCACTATTTTCATAACTCAGCCATGCTTACTCTGTTTAAATACATTTAATGATATTTTTTTTAATGATAATTGGGCTGAGCATCATGTTTTATTGTTGCCCGAGTGGCTAATGAGATTCTGACTAAGTAAGGCCAAGGGCCTGTGTTGTGAGGATACTTTTGGGTCGGGCTGTACGCCGCAGCAGTGATACACTAATTATGATTATGAGGCCGAGGGCCTGAGATTTTGTACGCCACGAGGTGGCTTGTTGATATGAGGCCGAGAGCCTATGTGATTATGCCACGAGATGGCTTGATATTGCGCTTGGGCCGTAAGGGGCCCCTCCCGGAGTCTGTACACCCCCAGTGAGCGCGGGTACCTAGTGTGATGATTCTGTTTATTAGTGTGACGCCGAGAGCCGGATTGCTTATGCCACGAGATGGCTTGTTCTTGCGCTTGGGCCGTAAGGGGCCCCTCCCGGAGTCTGTACACCCCCAGTGAACGCGGGTAAACCCCATTGTGATACGGATATAGCCCGAGGGGCTGGTATTGTTCTATGTTATTGCCCGAGGGTCTAATTCCTGTTGTTATTATGGCCGAGGGCTGGTATTGTCCATTGTGTTTGCCCGAGGGGCTGCTTCTGTTGGTATTGTGCCCGAGGGGCTGATTCTATTGATATTGTGCCCGAGGGCGGTTCTTACGTGCTTTATCCTTTTCTAGTTGCCCTGTCATTTACTTGCTTAACTGTTAAAAAAAGGCATTTTGAAAAGCTTAAATTGAACTAAAGTGACTTTACTTATTTTTCACTATTTCACTATTTTTTACCTGGCCCTCACTGCCTCTTTATGGCCTGTTGATGTGCCTTTAACGCGATTTGTTATTGCTCAGTCTGGCATTTATTTTTATTACTCTCACTGAATTGGAGTACTCACTTTTACTCCTACACCTTGTGTGCAAGTTCAGGTATTTCTGACCCGGTGGCGGTTATTGGTTGCTCAGAGGCAGAGTCATCGGATTTTAGTAAGGTAGCTGTGATAATAGGTGAATTGAACTATTGATTAAGCCCCAAAAGAACCACTTTCTTGTAGAGTTTTTATTGTAAAAGTGATAGCAAAATGCTCTTATTAGTGTTTTTCATGTTTTTCAGGTTACATACATTAGAAGAAAGGCTATGGAGTGGTTTTGTATCATTTATGGAAGAAAAAGAAGCAAATCGCATCAAAGTCGCCGAATGAAACCATTTGAAATACAACAAACGATGGCCTGAAAGGTGAACTGCCGCGGTCCCAGCGTGGGCCGCGGTAGGACCCGCGGTGAGCTGTCAGAGGAGGATTCCAGAGAGGCCAATTTGGCCGCGGTCCCAGCGTGGGCGCGGTAGGACCGCGGCAGGCGACGGGAACTTAAGGGACTGAAGTGCAAATTCCGGAATTCTTAGCCCAAAACCCTATTTAAATACTAGAACTCGCCCAAAGGAGGCATGTAACATTATTAGAGAGTACTTTGGCAAGAAAAACAAGTGTGAGAGATCACCCAAAACATCATTATTTCTATTCTTCTTTATTTTCTTGCAATTTATGATTATGAATCTTTTAGTATTTTGATTTACCCATTGTCATGAGTAGACTAAAACCTTAATCGTAAGGTTTTGGTGGAACCCGTTAGGGAATAACTTGGTTGTTTTATCAATATAATTAGATTTGATTGTTAATCTCTAATTGTTCATCTATGTTTTGATTGTGGAATAGTTGAAAGGGACCTCAATTATCCGTTCCTATTTATTATGTATCTTCTTGAGAGAGAGTGCATATTTAGGTGATTGTATGAACAACATCACTCCCGGAGTATAGACGAGAGTCATAACCGAGGGTTTAGGGGTTGGATTAGAGATAACGAAACCCCGGGTGCAATCTAAGTGAATCATATTGTGCAAGTAGCTAGCGTAGCTTGAGAAAGTGCGTCTAGTAGATTATTATAATTACTTGAGAAAGAATTATGATAGATGGAGAGTTCATGATTGTTAGAGATAGCTAAATCATAGTTATAGGACATAGACAACCAAGGAAAGTACCAACGGGGGAAACCATTGCCTTATACTTTATTTCTACTGTTTATACATCAAGTTTAGTTAATTTTCAGCTGTTAATTACTTTCAATCTTTAGTTGTTAGAAAAATCAACCATTGTGAATCAAAAAGTTTGGGAAAACAGATTGTGTGAATTTAGTAAATCTGACAGTAGTGATTGATAGGTTAGTTCCCTGTGGTTCGACTCTGGGCAGTAATACTCAGATTATATTTGCAACGCCCCATAGTCTTTTGTGAGACTTAGTTGAGCGTGATCAAATTTTGGCGCCGTTGCCGGGGAATTAACGGTGTTATCAATTACAATTGAAAGAAATACAAAGATTCCAAGTGTAATCCGTTTTCTCTTTACCAATCTTTACATTGAAATTCTAACGGTTGAAATCTTGTGGAAAGCAGGTGTATGCCTAGAAATTCTTCGAGGACTGGAGAACTAATAGAAGGACTCTCAGACCCCGAGAAAATATTCAGCGCATTGAACCGTACCAACAAAGGACTTCAACAAACTCAACCAACGAACCAACCCAAATTTGATATGGGTGACGTGAACAACGCCAACGGAAACAACAGGAATGAGCAGGTTGACCTGGAAGTCAGGGGAGTGGCACCTAATGTGCCAGAGGCTGCACTTTATGATTGGGCACAACCTACAGTTGACAATCTGGCGACTGCC
The DNA here is from genome assembly GCF_001879085.1 of Nicotiana attenuata. Taxonomy (NCBI): domain Eukaryota; kingdom Viridiplantae; phylum Streptophyta; class Magnoliopsida; order Solanales; family Solanaceae; genus Nicotiana; species Nicotiana attenuata. The sequence continues at coordinate 47,216,481 of NC_031999.1, forward strand.
ATAGCTGTGCCTGCAATTCAAGCGGAGACATTCCAAATCACTAACAACATGCTGCATCTGCTGCAAAATAAGGGACTGTTCTCTGGGTCAAGCATTGAAGACCCGCAACAACACTTGGAAAATTTTCTGTCAATTTGCATGACCCAAAGGCAACCCAATGTAACCCCTGAAGCTATCAAACTGCTCTTGTTCCCATTCTCAGTAACCGGGGCAACTCAGACTTGGTTAAATTCGCTCCCTATCAACTCTATTACCACTTGGGAGGAATTAGTCAAGCAGTTTCTGAACAAGTTCTATCCGCCTACAAGACTGCACAGCAAATTGATGCCATATTACAGTTTTGGCAGCAGTCCACGGAGTCCTTGCAGGAAACTTGGGAGAGATTCAAAGGGATGCTTGTGAAGTGTCCTCATCATGGCATTCCGGATCAGATGCTTGGCCAGAGATTCTACATGGGTCTAACTGACAACTTGAAGGCTAAGGTGGATGCTTCAGCTGGAGGTGCGTTCTTAAGCAAAACATTCACCGAGTGCAAAATTCTTCTCGATAAAATGTCACAAAATGCGGGGTGGATGACTAGAGGTGCAACACTAGCACCCATAATACATTCCGTTCCATTGGATCCCAATAATTCACAGGAAGAAAACATGGCCACACTCCTAACCCAGATGAGCTTACTGACAAAGAAGATTGATGAGATGGGTACAAAACAGGTGCACATTGTTGATACAACGAATGGAGGATTATGTACACTATGTATTAATCAGTCATATGTTTGTTCATGGAGCGGAGAGGGCGAAAACCAAGGGGTCCGGGAAGATATGAACTATGTCAACAATTATGGGGGCCAGAGACAAGGAGCACAACAGTGGAGACCGCCACATAATCAGCAGTACAGGCCTAATATGCAGCAGCCTGGGGGTATGCACCCTCAAAATCAATTAGTGCCCGTACCTTATCAGAAACCACAGGGTTATCCATAACAGAATCAGCAACAATTGGCTTATCAACCACCCCCTCAGCAGCAAGACAACAACATGGTGGAAATTAGAGGTATGCTTCAACAACTTATTGGGACAAATAACAAAGTGCAGGAATAATTGGCAGTCCATGATTCAGCCATCAAGAATATTGAAACACAGCTGGGTCAGCTGTCCATGGTATTGAACAACCGCACTCCAGGAACTTTACCTGCAAACACAAACGTTAATCCCAAGGAGCAAAACCTGAATCAGCTAATGGCACTCAGTCTAAGGAATGGTACAGATTTAGATCGAGAGCAGGAAATTGCACAGGCCAGCAAGAACACTACACCAGCTACTCCAGTGCCATTAGAGGAAGAACAGCCAGCGGAACTCATTGAAGTAGTGGTTGAGCAGAGTCAGGAGGGTAAAGGCAAAGAAAAGGAGACCGAGCAAGTTGCAGAACAGGTGGCACCTCTTGTGCCAGACACTCCTAACAAAGAGAAGCCAGCTAGTAGTGCCCAAAGGGTGATCCCAGCACCCTTCCCTCAGAGACTGGTCAAGCAAAAGAAGGCAGACCAATACAAAAAGTTTATGGAGATGCTGCATCAAATCCAGTTGAATATTCCATTGATGGATGCCTTGAGGGAGATGCCCGGTTATGCCAAGATGATGAAAGATTTAATC
>NC_031999.1:47218229-47254521 GCF_001879085.1 Nicotiana attenuata
CAGAGACGCACCCATTTCAGGAGTCTCCAAGCGCGGTCAGCGCTCATTTCTACGCGGTCAGCGCTGGTGTCTACGCGGTCGCGCTTCAATGTTGTGCGGTCCGCGCTCCTTAGCCTGTGCGGCCGCGCTACTTCTTTGTGCGGTCCGCGTCCCCAGTTCCAGAAGTGAATGATAGAAGGCCAAGACCCCTACGCGGCCGCGCTGCATTTATGCGCGGTCCGCGCCAGCCCCGCAGGGGTATTTTTGTCCGATTTTTCTGGCATAGTATAAATAGAATATTTTATTATTTCTAGGTTAAGTTTTAGACATCAGATAGCAGCAGCACTCGTGAGATTCAAGTTTTAGCCTATTTTGGGCATTTTAACCTTGTTTTAACGTGAATTCGTATAGATTAGCTTCCTAGTTAATTATTATGTTGATTTTGTCTACTTCTTCTTTAATTTCTGTTGCTATTATGGCTAGCTAAACCCATTAGCTAGGGTTGTGGCTCAACCCTAGTGTGGGTAATTAATGGGTGTGATTGTTTAGTGCTTGAATGATGTTGGGTGTTTGATATTTGGGTTGATTTTATGTTTTAACTAGGATTTGGTGGTTGCAAACACTAAGTCTAGCTTAGTGAGTCTTGACTCTTCTTGAGAAAGAGTGTCTATGACTCCAAAGTTAACCCAACAAGGAATTGGGATGGACCCATGAGAATGGTAGTCCTAATTAACGGGTAAGACCTCGAGAGAGTGATTACCCAACTTGAACCCTAAGTTGCTTGGTTTGTTAGCCTACCCAATTGGTCTCGAGAGAGTCAATTGGGCAAAATCACTCTTTCTACCGAGAGGTGTGAGAGTGAGTGCTATCGTGCAACGGTTATATCATAAGCCCCATAATCATCATTCTCGTATTAGGAATCTCGACCCGTTAGTTGACCACCTAGGTAAATGCCACGACCTTAGTGCCTTTCTCTATCTTGCATACAATCTAGATTAAATCTCTTCGCATAATTTAGTTATAATTAGTAGTTGTTAAATTGTAGTTGATAATCACAAAAACCCAAAAATAATAGAAGATCAATTAGAAGCAAGCACGCAATTCTAGGCTAAACAAATATCCAACTCCCTTTCTAGCTCCCTGTGGAAATTGACCCCGATACCACTATTGGGTAAAAGTATTAGCGCCCACTCTTCCTAAGGTTGAGTCCGCTGCGACCTAATCACTAAGCCGAAGTCCAAAATATTTTTCTTCTCTTTCAAATTCGTGAACCACTGTTCACTTAAACCCAGACCGTTTTTCCGCTTCTGCGGTTAATATGCCGCACCTGCGGTCACCGCGTATGCGACCAAACGATCGCTTCTGCAATCTCACTTAAATTCCCCCGGACCGCTTATGCGGTCTAGAACCGCTTCTGCGGTCGCCGCATTTGCGGATCCACGTCCGCTTCTGTGGAAAACCCTGGTCCCTCAAGGATCGCTTCTGCGACCAATACGCCGCATCTGCGGAACCGCTTATGCGGTCCCTTTTCCGCAGATGCGGAAATGACAGAACCAGCAAACTTCAAACATGCAACAAACTCCGAATTCTCCGTTTAACCACCCGAATTCACCCCGAGGCCCCCGGGACCTCAACCGAAAACACCAATACATCCTAAAACCTCATTCAAACTTGTTCCCATCATCAAACCACATCAAACAACGCTAAAGCCATCAAATCACATCGAATTCAAGCCTAAGTTTCTTAAAAACTTCCGAATTACGCATTCGATCAAAAACCCGACCAAAACACCTCCGAATGGCCTGAAATTTTGCACACATATCCAAAATCACCTAACGGAGCTACTACAACTCTCGGAATTCCATTCCGACCCTCGGATCAAAATCTCACCTATCCACCGGAATTCGCCAAAATGCCAACTTTGCCAATTCAAGCCCAATTCTGCTCCGGACCTCCAAAATCACTTCCGATCGCACTCCTAAGTCACAAATCACCTCCCGAAGCTAACCGAATTACTGAAATTCACATCTGAGCCTTCTAACTCATAAGTCAACGTCCGGTTGACCTTTCCAACTTAAGCCTTCCTTAAAGAGACTAAGTGTCTCATTTCCTATCCAAACCAATTCAATTCAACTATAACTCACTCGTTGTTGATAATGAAACATGAAGAAGCAGTAAATGGGGGAAACGGGGCTGTAATACATGAGACGACGGGTCGGGACTAGTAGGCCTGTTTATTTAGGGATCAGCCTGGGACCGGGACCATTTGGACTGGCCACTTGGCCCGTTTAGGGCCCGGACCAGCCCACATGTCACCCCTAGGGGGAACGGAACAAAGAGGAACTGATGCTCAAACCTTGAGGGAACCTGTCCATGAACCTGTTCCTCAACAACAAAACATTGAAGGAATATCTAGAGGAAACCAGCTGGTTGAAACCTTACAAATATCAAAGTTCTCATACCATTGAGAACATAATCACTGATCCAACCTCTAGAATCAAAACCAGATCTTTTTCGAAGAATCTTTGTGCTCTTGATGCCTTTTTTATCTCTTATTGAACCTAAAAATGTTGCTGAGACTTTGCCGGATGCAGATTGGGTGAATGCAATGCAAGATGAACTCAACCAATTTGAGAGAAGTCAAGTTTGGAGCTTGGTACCAAGACCTAAGGATAGATCAGTAATTGGCACAAAATGGGTCTTCAGAAACAAACTTGATGAGGATGGAACAGTTAAAAGGAACAAGGCAAGATTGGTGGTTCAAGGATATAGTCAAGAGGAGGGCATAGACTATGATGAGACATTTGCTCCAGTTGCAAGATTGGAAGCAATTAGACTTCTCATAGCCTTTGCTGCTTACATGGAATTCACTCTCCATCATATGGATGTCAAGAGTGCCTTCCTCAATGGCTATCTAAAGGAAGAAGTGTTTGTCAAGAAACCTTCGGGCTTCGAAAGCAAGAAATGTCTTGATCATGTGTACAAGCTTGACAAGGCACTTTATGGGCTCAAGTAGGCTCCAAGAACATGGTATGAAAAATTATCAAAATTCCTGCTTGAGCATGGCTATAAGAGAGGTAAAATTGACAAAACTTTATTATTGAAAGAAAAAGGTAAAGATCTCTTGGTAGTTCAGATATATGTTGATGATATAATCTTTGGAGCAACTACTGATAAGTTAAGTAAAGAATATGCTAAACTAATGGGGAGTGAGCTTAATTTCTTTTTAGGCTTACAAATTAAACAAAGTTCAAATTGAGCTATGATCCATCAGCAGAAGTATGCAAAAGAGTTGCTTAAAAGGTTCAAAATGGAAGATTCCAAATAAATTGACACTCCTATTGCAACATCCACAAAATTGGATGTAGATGAACCTGGTTCATCTGTTGATCAGAAGTTGTATAGGGGAATGATTGGCTCTTTGTTTTATCTCACTGCTAGTAGACCTGACATTGTTTTCAGTGTAGGTCTTTGTGCTAGATTTCAGGAAAATCCAAAGGAGTCTCACTTGACTGCTATCAAGAGGACCTTGAGATACCTAAAAGGCACGACAAACCTTTGTTTATGGTATCCAAAAGGTAGTAATTTCAACTTAGTGGGATATGCTGATGCTGATTATGCAGGTTTTCTTGTGTATAGAAAGAGCACCTCAGGTATGCACACTTTTTTGGCTCATGTCTTGTATCTTGGTCCACCAAAAAGTAAAACTCTGTGGCCTTATCTACTGCTAAAGCTGAGTATGTTGTCGCTGCCTCATGTTGTTCTCAATCAAACAACAATTAATGGATTTTGGAATTGATGTAGGTTGTATCCCCATATTTTGTGATAACACTAGTGCAATTAGTATGACCAAGAACTCGGTTCATCACAAAAGAACTAAGCACATAGATGTTAGACATCATTTCTTGAGGGACAACTATGAGAAAGGTTTGATCACTGTGGAATTTTATGCTACTGACAAGCAAATGGCTGACATCTTCACAAAAGCTCTAAGTAGAGATCACTTTGAAAGGAACAAGTTAGAATTAGGGATGATTAAGATCACCTAAAAGGAACTAGTTCTAACTTAAAAATTTGGTTAGAAAATTATGAATTTTTGTACATAATTAGATTAGATTTTGCTCAGTCTTATACTTTTATCAGTATGCTCTTGTGCCATGTGCTAAAATGACTCATTAATCTCTAATGATATTATCTCTATTTTCTGAAAAATTCAAACTTACACAAGAGATTTCTCAGTGAAGAACCTGGTTCATCAAGATTACTTGGTACGTATTCTCCACTCTGCATATTTTGGAATAATTATATTTGGATCACGATTAAGAGAAGAGTCCCATTTAATCCCAAACTCTTTTGAACTTATCTGTTATGAAATGAACCAGTTTCATTCAAACAGAGTCCAAAATCGCATTAAGTGCCTAGATTCTAGGGACTCTCCTCAACGTCTTTTCAAACTGACTTCTAGTTTGATTAGACTTCTAAAAAGGTTGTCGTTACCCAATTAAACTCCTCTACTTTAAATTGATTAGGCCTTAGTTGTTTCTTCACTTCTTAATTTTCAAGCCGTCAAAATTCTCTCCATCTTCTCTCGTATTCCTAACACACACAAACTCATCCTCTCTCATACCCAAATACAGAAATGGAAAATCCTTCTGAGAATCCTTCATCACCACCCAAAGAAATCACACCCACACCATATATCACACCTTGAACCATGCCAACCTCTAAGAAAAGTATAGTCAAGATGCTTGCTCGCAAGGTTGTTGCTGGAGGAGAACAAATCAAGAAAATTAATGAAAAATTGAAAGCAAGTCGAGAAAAAGAACCCCAAAAATCTGATGAATCATTCAAATCTTCTACTGAGGGGGAAGAAACTGTTTCTTCTGAAACAGAGCAGGTAACTTCTGGCCCAAATATTACTACTGAAATAATCTCTGAGGTTGCTGCAAATTTGGAGAATATGTTTATTCTAGTGGGAACTGTGGCTGGGGTTGAGACTACTGAGTCTGGGAGAATATGTGGTAAAGATAAAAAGAGAAAAGAAAAGGAGAGTGAGGGAGTTCAAAGTGTTGTGAGGGGTATGGGAAAAGGGGTGGCCGAAGGTTCACCCACTCCTGCTAGTCTGACTGAAGAAACAGGAGCAATGGTAGTTTGGAGTGAGGAATCTGCTGGAGAAGAAGAAAGTGTAAAAGAAAAAGGGGAAAGTGGGTCTGGAGAAGCTGCTGAGGGGTTGGTTCGATTAGGGAAGGATGTTCAAGAACCTGTTCCATCTGAACAGGGAACCCTCGCAGACCTACTGAAAAAGGTGACTGACAGTTACAATCCGAAAAGGAAAGGAAGTTCAGGAGTTAAAATTCCTGGCACTGCTAGGGCAAACAAGAAGAGAAAGGCTACCTCTTCTATCCTTGTAGAGACTCCTCCTATAAGAGAGAGAGCTATAAGGAGTCAGAAGAAGCAGAGTGAGGTTGAACTAGAAAAGGCCTTAGAAGAAAGTAAGAGAAAAGCTGCTACTAAGGGAAAGAAGAAGGTGATTGAGCCTATTGAGGCTGTTGAAGTTGATGAGATGGACTTGGTCCTTCAGGATGAGAGGAGACAGAAGAAATGGAGGTTGTGACTCCAAAGGCAAAGAAAGCCAAGACTTCCACAAATAAGTCTGTTTCAAAAACAAAGTCCGTGGAGCCATCTACTTTGGCTAAAAGAACCAGGTCTATATTGAAATCAAGAAAAGTGAAAATAGTGGAGGAAGAAGAATGAAGTGGAGAAGAAGAAGAAGAATCTGATGTTGAGAAGGACAAGATGGTTAAGTTTGGGAATAAAACCATCTTGAAAGGTATACTCCTCAGGGACTTAGAGGAGGAAGGTATGTTAATTCTGTTGGAGAAGTTACAATTGCAAGGTTGGAAGGACATGGTCCTTCAGATGGATGGAAAGCTGGCCAGAACTGAGATTGTGGATTTCACGGTAAATTGTGAGATCAAAGATGGTAGGGTCACCAGTGTGGTAAAGGGGGTGACAGTGAGTTTTGATGATAAAAACTGTGAGAGATCTTAGGTGTACATACTGAAGGATACAATGATTATAAGAAGCTCAAATGGCCAAGTCTAGAGAATCTCCCTACTGCCCTTGCCATTACTAGGAAGTTTGGTGACAATGAAGAAGAGCTTAAGCCCAAGGCTATATACAAATGTGAGATTAAGCCATCCCACAAAGCGCTGTTCGAATTTGTGAACAAAGTTGTGCTGCCCAGGTAGGAAAGTAGGCACATTATCACATTCATGGACCTGGTCCTTATGAAATGTTTGGACGTGGGAGGCAAATCAATTGGCTCGGATTTATTATTCATCTTCTTGATAGGGTTCTGACTGGCACCAAAACTCATGCCATATCCTATGGTTTTATTCTCACAGCTGTACTTGCACACTTCAAGGTACCCACCAAAAAATGGAAAGTTGGTACAAGGAAGGATCATTTTGGGGCAAACACTCTGATTGCTTGTGACTATGAAGTCCACACCACTCCCAAAAAACCTGGTTTCATCCAAAAAGGTACCTGTGAACAGCAAAGTGCGAGCCTTCGTGCAAGAGAGTGGTACTAAGGATGCTCAAAATTGAAAGGTTGAAGAAGTGGTTGGCAGAAGTGGAGACTGAGAGAGATGCTCTCAGAGCTGAGCTGGAAAAGGAGAAGGAGAAGAATGATGGCATTCTTCAGGATATGCTGAAACGGCTTCAAGCCAAGAACCAAGAACCTGGTCTTTCCTAGCCTTAAGACTGCCTAGCCTAGTTAGACCAACCAGTGACCCGGATGTGACTTTTTTGTTTCTTTTGCTCATGACCCAGTGTTTTTATTTCTCTTTATGCTTGTGGATGACTAAGTATCAATGATAATCATCTGTTTTTGTGCTCTAACTATTTGTTGATGCTTCTTAGATGGCTAATATCATTAGATTGATAAATGATACTTGATTCCATGATTGCATTTGAAGTAGCCCCAGTGAGCATGAGTAATTTCTATCAAAATCTGGTTATCTAACATAATTATGCAACTTTTCGATGATGTCAAAAGGGGGAAGATAGGTTGTGCTTTTACTTTGGAATGTGATGTTTATAACCTAATGAACCTGGTCCTTGATGATTAGTGACTTTAAAAATAAAAAGTTTTCTAACTTTGTGTTGATGTTAAGCTGAGTTGAAACAGGGCTTATGATAATGAAAAGCACAGAGTTTGTCATCATCAAAAGGGGAAATTTGTTGACCCAAGTGAAGTTTGTTTTGATGATTGACAAAAAAGCTCAAGCATGAACCAGGTCCATCCATAGTGTACATAGACACGGGCAGATTCAAGCATAAAGGATGCACGTGAGGGAGATAAGATGAAGTGATTATATCTGATATCTCCTGATCGAAAAGGTTGCATAAATGATAAGGATACCTTATTCGAAGAGAACTTTATCCAAGATAAGGGAGGAGTTAGAAGCTGAAGATAACTAGAACTCTTCCACCAAGGAAGAATATAGCTTTGGAACTCTAATTATTTCCTATTCTACTAACTCTATAAATTACAGGATATTCCAACTTTACATGTACGCATAAAACTGAAGTTAAACGTGATTTGAGAGCAAAATAGCAAGGGATTTTGCAAGTAATTCTTGTGTGATTTGAGTGTGCAAACCTGAAGCTACATGAACCAGATAGAAGAACCAATTCCAAGTTGACTGTCTTTTATTCTAGTTTCATTGTAGTAGGTGTTTTCCATTTGTACCTTTCAGCTTTATCTAGAAGCAATTGTATTAGGTACTCTGAGTATTCAAGTTAGAGTTAACTTGAAGTTGTCGCAACAGTTAGAGGCTGGTTGCCACAACATGATTAGAGGTAATTCTTAGGTTTACAAATAGTTTTTGTAAATGCTGTTTTGGCTTAGTGATTTAGTGAAGTGTTGGGGAAAATCCTATTGAGTAGTAGGCCGTGGTTTTTCACCTTTTGAGCTGGGTGTTTTCCACGTAAAAATTACTTGTGTTCTTTACTTTTCGCATTTATTATTTCCGAAATAGTAGTTTAAGGAACACATAGAAGAACCAGGTCCTTCTATAATCGTGCACGTGAAAATTGGACACCACACAAATCACCACCCTCTTGTGTGGTATTGAAGTACAAAACATCAATTAACACAGCAGATCGGCCGGCTGTGGGACAGGGCCGGGAGCAGCATTAGGAGAAGAGATAAGGCCTTCAATCTACTCCTCAAAGTAGGAATTGAGGGTCACTTTCTTAATAATTCAAACAGGTAGTTATGCTTATATCAAGAAAGCTCTTCATTTGTAATCAGTATATTTTGTTTAGGATTGACTGATTTTTAGTCTTTACCAGGATATAATTAAAGTCTTTAAAAGGTTCAGCTTGCCACACAAATCACAAAAATGATCCTTCAAGAGAGGTTCGTAACTATATCAGCAAGATGGTCATGAGAAGAATATACGGAACCCAAAGTTCTTTTTTGTGTACAAGATCCCGAATAAAGCGAAAATCGATTTTCATATGTTTGGTGCGAGAGTGAAACACAGGGTTAACGATAAGATAAGTCGTTAAGTTATCACACACAAGAGAGGCACTAAAATAGAAGACAGACCAACTTCTTTTAATAATAGACAAATCCATAGAAGTTCACTCGTGGAAGCAGCTAAAGGATGATATTAAGCCTCGGTAAAAGAGCGCGAGATAGATTGTTGTTTGCGAGAACACCAAGAAACAAGCGTCGAACCGAAGAAAATCAAAAAATCAGTAGTAGACTTCCGATCATCCATACTTTCTCCCATATCAACATCACAATATCCTTGTAATTAGAGTGAGTTCTAGTTTGGAAAGAAAATACCATAAGAGGAAGTGGATTTCAGATATCACAAGATACGCTTAACTACTACCCAATGATTCTTCAATAGTTTTTGGTCACGCACCATGGCTTCTCGATTTTTTCGCTCCTCCTCAAGCTGAATCTTTACTTCCTTTAGCTGGCATTCTACACTTTCTCTTTTACGACATTCTTCTTCCACCTCTTTTTGTTGTGCTTGCAATTTCTCTTAAATTCTATTCATGGATATCCTACTTGTTGACTTAACTCCCAATCCTTGACCAAGGCAATAACCTGATGTTTCTCCAACAACTTTCACAAATACAGCTGATCACGCCCAACTACGCCTTATAAAAAGGACTCAGCGGTCGCTGCAAATATATAATCCGGTTCAGTCCGAAGTCGAATCGCAGAGGGAACTAACCTATTTACTACAACTTTTAACACTGCTAATGATAAGCTCAAACAATTTCCGGATGCAAGATTTTTTATGGATAATGAGTAGAATTTAGTTAACTAAGGAAAAATAACAATAAAACTAGCAATAATCAAGAATAGAGTTGAATTCAATGGTAAAATGATCTAGGGTTATTGATTTCTCCAATTGTTGGATTAATTCCTGACACGTTAGCTATAATCTCGCTGTAACACTCTATAAGAAATATGAGTTCTGGGTTACCGCAATTATCTCTCGATCAACTACGATAATTTACTAGAAGCATTCTCTCGAACTACTCTAGTTAACAATTTATACAACTCAGAATTATCCCACCAAAGTTTCGTTATCTCTAACCCTGCTTTTAAATTCAAGTAATTAATCTCTTAACTTACCCGAAAGTGGTGTTGTTCAACAACAATCTAACCAAGTGTTCTTCCTCAAGCAACACAAGATAACTAGACACGATTAATCAAGGGCCCTTTCAATTAATCAAAAGACAACACGTAGTTGAATAATCATAGAGTAAGAACGGCTCAATTATATCAAAACAGAGTCAATACTTCATCCACCAATTGGTTCCATCAACCCTAGATGACGGGTTTAGCTACTCATACTAAGAGATAAAAATTTACTATATAAAGTCATACTCAACAATGGAATTAAAAAGAAGAAGATAAAAACTCTAAGGAAATTCTTTGTCTTTCTTCCGTGTTCTTGCCTTCAAATTCTCTCTAAAAACAACTATCTTTCTCTTTTGGATGAATTATGCTTCATATAGGTTTAGGTTAGTCGCCCTGGAAATTACATAATTGACCCTGGGATCTTGGCTCCCGTCAGCCCGTCCACGGCCGCAGATTGGACCGCGAATTTGGCAATTGTTCTGTCCGCGGCCGCGAATCTGACCGCGGAGCTGGCACTTGCTATTCTTTCTCCTTTTTCGACCGTGCTATCCTCCGATTGGCCTTCTACGCTCCATATTGACTCCAAAACACTCTTTAACTTCCTCCTAGCTCGGAGTGGCTCCTGCAAAACGTAAAACTCTTAATTAGAGCATTTTGTTATGTTTTACGTTCAAACATTGATAAAGTGCGACCAAATTAGAGTGTAAATAGTATCTAAATTGCATAATTATCGTCTACTATTAACACCCCGCAATTAAACCTTTGCTCATCCTCGAGCAATCAAACCACACTCTACAAAGGCCTAACTTCCCCCGAACGGCTTCCCTAACTCGTCACACCAAGAATATTCCTCATAGATTGAGTATATTAGTGTAACATCCACACCTCAAAAGTTGACTCCCGCAAACCACGCAATATTCCTAACTGGCTTACTTACCTTAACTCAGAGGTCCATACTTACCTCTCCTTCACGAATCAAGTGCCTGCTCACAACAAAAGAGACTCATTCCACAATCAATAGCATGCATACACACATTCACTCACCCTCACAAATGACATTCACATGCCACAAAAGATGCACCATAGGCTTGCCCGCAGTGTACTACTCTACTAATCGAGCTCATTCAGTCTAGGATCAAGTAGGGCTTTATTTGGTTGTAATGTAGGCTGTGGGACAGGTAGGATACGTTTAGATATACGAGTGGCTACACCTCCCTAAGCACTTTAATATATGTACGTTAACATTCAAAACCCCACACTTATGTCAAATCATGACTCCACCTTCACATCACTATATATTAACTCCCTTCTTCTTTAAGCACAATTACATCAAGAGCCACGACTTAGCAAGGAATATTTATATGTATGTATGTATGTTTGTGTGTATATATATATATATATATCAATTCAAGTGGCTCTTACTTCTTCAAAACAGTGCACCTTTCTCCTTATCTCATTAGTTCCACTCAAAAGCCAAACCAACCACCTCACACTTTAACTTTTACAAAGTTCATACAATTCAAGTGCTCATGAGAGGTGAAAAGGTTCAAAAAGATGGTTAATTCAAACAATTGGGTAAGACTTGTAATGTGGTTGCCAAAGAAACAGGATTATAGGCTCAACGGAGTTAACTACGATACATAACAAATGGGTGGATGAAGTATATATATGGCTCAACAAAAAAATGCTTATATCACTTCCCAGACTAAACAAGACTACTATTTCGCTGTACAGACACACGGGGCAAGTTCAAGGCATCAAATGTCGTGCACAGAATACAACAAGCCTCACACACACATGGCACATGACTCACTCTAGATTGGGTCATCAAACACTCTAATCAGGGTACTTAGCCAAATTAAGAACATACAATTTAAGGCATTCTTACAAGAGTCGACAACTGTGCCTAAGCGTCACACTAAAGTACCCGCTATATTCAAGGCATTACGACTTTAAGAGATCCTATTTCTATTTCCGCCCATAGCCCACAAGTTCCTACTTATAAAAAAATCAAATACACCCGGTTCAAATGAAACCCTTGGAAAAGAATCGTGGCGTAAAGAAAAACCAAGGGGGAATCGATAAACTCCTACAAAAGAAAATCTTTTTGTGTGTTGTTTTTCCTTCGACTTTAGTCCCTCTAGAAACCCGTCGAATGATATCCATCGTCGAGACAAGTCAAAAATGATTTATATAAATAAACTACGAAATTCTACATACAACAACCCAACAAAGTATCCCCCACTCCACACTTAAAATGATGGCATGTCCCCATGTCATACAAAATAAAATAATGCGAGGTAAAGGAACTTCCCTAGAAGATCAGTCTTGATCGGAGACAGTGCCTGGGTCTAGATGACACGCCCTCCCCAGCGCACGCAGCCAGTCCATGATTTTTTTCTCCGACTTTGCATTTTAGGTGGCTAAAGCATCAACTCTAGTCCCCAATTCCGTGACAGAAGTGCGCAACCCTGCTATTTCCTGTTCCAAGGCTGTCATCCGCGAACTCCGTCTGACTGCAGATGAACCTTCACCCGCGGCTACTTGTTCCCGCGAGGGTGAGGATGGCCCAACTTGTTCCTGTGGGGTTGAAGAAGGCCCAACTTCCTCCTTATCTTTATCACTCTCTTCCGACGCCTCAGAACATCACTATTAGTTGAACCGGGTGCCACCGTGTCTTTCACAATGGTCACTTTGGATGCCCGGAACTTTGTTTCTTTCTTCACCTTGCCATCCACAGTGGGCTTCTCTGGCATCCCCACAGCCCGGCACAATTTAGTGACCAGAGATGGGAAGAAAAACCCATACCTCCTCAGTGTGGAACGGATGAAAATCTCAGATTGAATAACCTTGGCCACATAAAAATCATGGCCATTCACGAAGCACCAGATCAAAGCAGCTCTCAGACCATTTACCTCAGTGGTGTTGTGGGACGGCAGTAGTCGACTATTGATGATGTACAACCAACACTTTCCTTCAAAGGTGAGTGACGCTGAGTGCAACTTTGATCCAGGTACAACCCACACTATCTCTTTGTCTGGGGCACAGATAGTTTGGAAAATGGCGAAATACATAGTTTACCCATCCACCTTGTACCCAAATCCCTATTGCACACCTGTTGACTACGAGTATAACTTTACACACTAAACCTTTTAAATGTGTGTCAATTACACACTACTTTTGAGCAGCCTAGTTAATATTCAATGCGGTGTATACACGCGCTTATTTAAGTTCAAAAATAAATGATTCTTTAATTAAAATGGACAACCCAACCCTTTTTTTAATCCCGATCCAAAAAAGATCCGACCAGGTCGATTAAAAATAACTCCTCGACCAGATTAACAAACATAATTCCATTTTCACCAAAATGTTCTTCAGCCCTAACCTTTGAAGGCGACTCCGACGAGAACACATCCGGTGTTTGTTGCTGTTACTTTCGTCATTTTTTAGTATTCTCATTTTAGGTTGTTCAATCGTTTTGATTTAGATGAGTGGGTCGAAATAGTTAGGGTTTATTTGGACCCGAATTCTCCATTCAATATGAACTCTAATACGAGAATTGATAGAAGAATAATTATGTATTGCACTTTAATTGAACAAATATAACCAGCTTGAAAATATTAGATGTGGAAGGTGAAGATGGGGGTTGGGTTTTTCTAAAATTGGTTCCTTTTAATATGAATAAGATGAAAATGGTTGCTTTTAATAAGGAGAAGATGAAGAAGTGGGCGTTAGGGTTAGGAAAATGGGCCCAATTCCAGTAATTAGCCGTTGTAATTTGTCAGGTGAGGCAGAAAATAAATTTTCACGCGCCGCATATGCCGTGTTTCACACGTCCCAGAGACTGGTCAAAAGTAGTGTGTAAGTGACACACATTTAAAAGGTTTGGTGTGTAAAGTTATACCCGTGGACAATAGGTGTGTAACAGGGATTTGAGTACAAGGTGGATGGGTAAACTATGTATTTCGCCTTTGGAAAAACAATTGCTAATTTGTTGGTTCTCGCTTGTAAGTATCATGGTAATCCACCTCCCCAGTAAATGTAGGCAAGCGATACACACTCCTGATAACTTCAATCGAGGCATTCACCCTCTTTTGTCACATATTGCAGATGTGATCCTCATGTTCAGAACAGTTAGCATAGAATTCCCTAACAAGCATTAAGTTACCGTCCTCCGGCTCTTGGAAGAAGATGTCTAGACTGCGCCTCATCAACTCCCTATACATATTGGGGCATTCAGCCTGGAGGGATCCCTTGTCAACTCCCCTTTCCGGTACAAGCTTTCTAATAGCCTTCCAACTGAAACAATCTTGGGCAGCTCTAGAGACAAACCTGGTGCGATCAAACTGACCAGAACTGGTTGGTGCCCGTGCCCTGGACGAGCCTCCATGACCACTTGATGAGGCACCGGTAGTGCGTCTCTTCTTTGAAGATCTCATGGTACCTACACAACAATCACCACTATCAATAATCGGCGGAATGTGCGAACCAAGGGCAGTTACTCGGACTTCACCCGCACCATTGGTCACAATTTATACTAAAAATCTCATTGTGGAATTCAACAAACACCTACTGTGCATAGCCTCCCCCTCAATATACCCAAAGGCCCAATTAAACTTCCATCTTCAGAACTCAACAATGCCTTCCCAACCCAACCAAACCTAATGTCCTTATATACCAACATATATATCAACAAACAAAAACAAAGATAAGAATACCCATACTTCTACTTTCCTACACTTACAATAGAATAGAAAAAGAATGAAAAAAAACAAAAAATTGAAATACAAAAAATAAAATAAAAAGAGAAAGTAGAAACATGTACTTACTTGAAAAGCTTGTGAGGAATGGAGCTTGGGTAGTTATTGAGTAGAGAAGAGGGAGAAGGGGAGGAGATTTTGTTAAGTGAGAGAAAATTGGGGAGAAGAAGGGGGAGAGGAACGCTGGTTTTTTTATTTGGGGGAGGGGGAGGGTTTTAGATTGTTTTTTTGTTAATGGGGAGGGGAAAGAATGGGGGAGTGGGCGGATGGTNGAAGGAGGTGGGAGGTCGGAGAGTGACGGGGGGGGGGGGTTGAGTTTAAAAAAAACCTAATTAAAAAAGGAATAAGAGAAAAGAAAAGAAAAGAAAAAAAATTATTCTAATGAACCTGAACGGTGCCAGATCCGCGGCCGCGGACAGAACATCTGCACAATCCGCGGTCGATCCGCGTTTAGATCCGCGGCCGCAGATTAGGCATCCCGATTTTTTTTGCTTTTTTCGCACTTTTGCCTATCTCCGGGATAATTTCGTCACCCCGAGTCTTTCCGCTACGCATACCTTCGTTCCTGCAACTTAGTAGATTGATCAATATTGTTACCGTTTAAAAATCAACAACAAAAAGAAGAATAAGGGAAAAAAATAATGGGTTGCCTCCCAAAAAGCGCCTAATTTAACGTCGTGGCACGAAGATTTACAACAAACCATGGGTTGCCTCCTAGGAAGCGCCTGATTTAACGTCGCGGCATGACGCATGCTTTCATTATTACTCTTCGCTCACGTATTGGGGCTCTTCCAAAGATATCACCAATTTATCCCCCTTTTCTTCGACCATTCCAAGGTAATGTTTCAATCTTTGCCCATTCACTGTGAACTTATTTGTTCCATCTTCGGATTCAATTTTTACAGCTCCACTTGAGAACACTTGCACTAGTCTGAAGGGTCCTGACCATCGGGACTTCAATTTACCTGAAAACAATCTTAGTCTCGAGTTGTATAACAACACTGGATCTCCGGGTTTGAAGTTCCGATCTAGAATATGCTTATAATGCATCATTTTCATCCTTTCTTTGTACAATCTTGCACTCTCAAATGCATGGAACCTGAATTCCTCAAGTTCATTTAACCCAATGACTCTACTGGTGCCTGCGGTCTCCATATCCAAATTCAACTGCCACAGTGCCCAAAGGGCTTTATGCTCGAGCTCTGCCGGCAGTTGACATGCTTTTCCAAACACCAACTTGCATGGTGACATACCGATTGGAGTTTTAAATGTTGTGCGGTACGCCCATATTGCATCATCCAGCTTCTTTGCCTAATCAGTCCTTGTCGCATTCACTGTCTTAGTTGGGACATTTTTGATTTCCCGGTTTGACACTTCAACTTGCCCGCTTGACTGTGGGTGATAAGGGGTGGTCACTTTATGGCAAACTCCATACTTTTCCAACAACCGTGCGAACGCTCTATTGCAAAAATGGGTTCCACCATCACTGATTATAGCTCTCGGGGTGCCAAAACGTGTGAAAATGTTCTTCTTTAGAAAGCCTGTCACCCCCTTTGCATTATTGGTTGGGAGAGCCATAACTTCAACCCATTTGGAGACATAGTCAACTGCCACCAATATGTATTTGTTACCATACGAGCTGACGAATGGCCCCATAAAGTCAATCCCCCACATGTCAAATACCTCCACCTCTTAAATAGTAGTCATCGGCATCTCGTGACGTCGAGATATGTTGCCTGTCCTTTGGCACTCATCGCAACTTTTCACTTAAGCATGGGCATCCTTGAACAGGGTTGGCCAATGCAAACCAGATTCCAACACCTTAGCCGCTGTCCTAATCCCTCCAAAGTGTCCACCATATGGTGAAGCATGGCAAGCCTGCAAAATAGAAGGTTGATCTTTCTCGGGGATACACCTCTGAATCATGTTATCTACACATATTTTAAAAAGTAGAGGTTCATCCCCATAATAAAACCGACAATCGCGAAAGAACCTTTTCTTTTGAATTGAAGAGAGTTCATAAGGTACAATACTGCTTGCTAAATAATTAGCAATATCAGCATACCATGGTGTCTCCTCCATTGTCACTGCTAGTAACTGTTCATCTGGGAATGTCTCTGTTATATCTTCAACCTCTACCTTCTTTTCAGCTCCTTCCGACCTTGAGAGGTGGTCTGCTACCTGGTTCTCTGTCCCTTTTCTGTCACGGATCTCCTTATCAAATTCTTGTAGCAAAAGAACCCAGCGGATCAAGCATGGCTTTGAATCCTTCTTTGCTATCAAGTACCTAATTGCTGCATGGTCAATATAAACAATAACTTTTGAACCAATCAAGTATGACCTGAATTTGTCGAATGCAAAAACTACAGCCAACATCTCCTTTTCCGTCACGGTGTAATGAGCTATGCACCGCTTAGCGTTCTGCTTGCATAATAAATTGGGTGCATCAACTTATCCTTTCCCTGCCCCAAGACTGCTCCTATAGCATAGTCACTTGCGTCGCACATGAGCTCGAACGGTGCAGTCACCAATCTCTTCTTCAGCTCCTCAAACGCTGACTTGCAATCATTAGAAAACACAAAGGGCTGATCCTTTTCAAGGAGTTTGCATAAAGGGTTAGCAATCTTAGAGAAATCTTTTATGAATTTCCTGTAGAACCCGGCGTGCCCAAGGAATCTTCTCACCGCCTTGACCGAAGTGGGCAGTGGAAACCTCTCAATCACATCAACCTTAGCATGGTCAACCTCAATTCCTTTGCTGGATACTCGATGCCCCAAGACTATCCCTTCTTGCACCATAAAATGACACTTCTCCCAATTCAGCACTAAATTTGTCTCCACACATCTTCTGAGCACTCTTCTTAAATTGTGAAGACAGTCCTCGAATGAATCCCCCACCACGGAAAAATCATCCATAAATACCTCCATAATGTCTTCAACCATGTCCATGAAAATGGCTAACATATGGAATGTAGCCGATTCATTGCAAAGTCCAAAAGGCATTCTCCGAAAGACAAAGATGCCATACGGACAGGTGAATGATGTTTTCTCTCTATCTTCGGGGCTACTTGTACCCCGAATATCCGTCCAAGAAACAGAAGTGAGATCACCCAGCCAACCTGTCCAGCATTTGGTCAATGAATGGTAAGGGAAAATGGTCCTTCCGGGTGGCTGTGTTCAATTTTCGATAATCCATGAAAATCCGCCATCCCATGACTGTACGAGTCGAGATCAACTCGTTATTCTCATTTTGTACGACGGCCATTCCTCCTTTCTTCGGCACACACTGAACAGGGCTGACCCAATTACTGGCAGAGATGGGGAAGATGATACCCGCATCTAACCATTTGATCTCTTCCTTCTTCACCACCTCTTTCATATTTGGGTTTAGCTTTCGTTGATGTTCTCTGGAAGGTTTGTGCCCTTCTTCCAAGAGAATCTTGTGCATACAAAAAGCTGGGCTGATATCCTTTATGTCTGCCATGGTCCAACCAATAGTAGTCTTACATTCTTGTAACACCTGTAGGAGTTGCTCTACCTGCACAACTAGCAAACCAGATGATATAATAATAGGTAAAGTAGAATTAGGCCCTAAGAAAGTGTACCTGAGATGTGCTGGAAGCGGTTTCAGGTCCAACCGTGGTGGCTCCTCTATCGATGGTTTCGCAGGTGGTGTTGTTCTTTTTTCTAAGTGTAGGGGCTTAAACTCGGCTTCCCTTTTCCAGAACCCTTGACCTTCAAGAGCCATGACCCACTCTGCCAACTCATCACCATCCACATTTTCCTGATCCATCAAGCAGGCTTCCAACAAATTCGTGACATTAATAGTCTCATCCTCCTCTTGTAGTATTACATCTACGCCCTCCACTAGTGAGAAATTTGCAAATTTGTTGCGTCTCCTCATAGATTGTTGAACATTGAATATTATTTCTTCATTGTTCAACCTCAATTTCAATTCTCCAGTCTCACAATCAATTAATGCTCTCCCGGTGACTAAAAACGGCCTGCCCAGAATGATTGGTATCTCCTCATCCACTTGACAGTCAAGAATGACAAAGTCTGCAGGGAATACAAATTTCCCCACTTGAACAAGCACATCATCAAGAATTCCTGTCGGTCTTTTGACTGTGCGATCAGCCAGTTGCAGCAACATTGAGGTCGGTCTAGCTCTGCCAATGCCCAGTTTTGTATAGATTGCCAAGGGCATCAAGTTTATACCGGCTCCCAAGTCACACAACGCTTTAGCAAAAGCATAACTCCCAATGGTGCACGGGATAGTGAAGCTACCTGGATCATACACCTTTTGAGCCATACGTCTTCTCAATACCGCGCTGCAGGTCTGCGTCAGAGTTACAGTGGACAGGTCCTGTAAGTCAAAATTTCGCGACATCAGGTCCTTCATCATTTTTGCATACCCTGGCATTTCCCTCAAAGCATCCATCAGTGGAATATTCAATTGAATTTGTCTGAGCATTTCCATGAATTTTCTGTATTGATCATCTTTCCTTTGCTTTGCCAACCTCTGAGGGAATGGTGCAGGAATCAACCTCTGCCCACTGCTTTGTGTCTTTTCTTTGCTGTAAGCTTTTTCTACTACCTGTTTTGGGAGTTGTTCACCTTCCTTCTCCTTACCCTTGTCAACCTGTGCTTGCTCGATTACAACCTCGGTGAGCTCTGCTGACTCATTTGTCTCTAACGTAACTGGAGTAGTTGGCGTTGTCTCTCTCCTAGATTGAGCAACTTCTTGCTCCCTGTCTAAATCTCAACCATTCCTGAGACTCACTGCCATGAGCTGATTTGGGTTCTGCTCCTTTGGACTAATGTTTGTATCTGCAGGAAATGTTCCTTGTGGGCGGTTGTTCAAGGCCATAGATAGCTGTCCCAATTGAGTTTCAATGCCTTTGATTGCTGAATCATATGCAACTAACTTCTCTTGCATCTTTCCATTTGTCCCAATGAGTTGTTGCAGCATACCCCTAATTTCGATCACGTTACTATCCTACTGTTGATGAGGTGGTTGGTAGGTCAATTGTTGTTGGTGTTGCTGATTATAGCCCTGTTGCCTTTGATAAGGCACGACTTGGCCTTGTGGTCATGCTCCTCCTGGATTGGGGCTGTGCTGTGGCTGGTTTGGTCTGTACTACTGGTTTGTTGTTGGTCCCCATTGCTGCCCACCTTGCCTCTGACCTTCGAAATTATTGACATAATTCATGTCTTCTCTGAAACCCTGGTTGTCAGTCTCTCCACTCCACGAGCACACATATGACTGGTTTATGCAAGGAGTGCATAAGTCTCCACTTGTGGTATCAACAATGTTCACCTGTTTCGTACCCATCTCATCGATTTTCTTTGTCAGCAAGCTCATCTGGGTCATAAGAGTGGCTATGTTTTCTGCATTTGTGTTGTTTGGGTCAAGAGCGACAAAATGCACTATTGGAGTGAGTGTTGTATCTCTCGTCATCCAGCCTGAATTTTGAGACATCTTGTCAAGAAGAATCTTACACTCTGTGAAGGTTTTGCTCAAGAATTCACCCCCGGCAGAAGCAACTACATTGGCCTTCAGTCTGTCAGCCAAACCCATATAGAACCTCTGTCCCAGCATTTGATCCGGAATGCCATGGTGAGGAAACTTCACCAACATACCCTTAAACCTCTCCCAGGTCTCTTGCAAAGTCTCAGTCGGTTTCTCCCTGAATTGCAATATCTCATCAATCTACCTCGCAGTTTTGTTCGGTGGATAAAACTTGTTTCAGAATTGCTTGACTAGTTCCTCCCAAGTAGCAACGGAGTTTATTGGGAGCGAATTCAACCAAGTTTGAGCCTCCCCGGTCACTGAGAATGGGAACAGTAATAATTTTATTGCCTCAGGAGTCACATTCGGCTTTCTTTGAGTGACACATATTGATAGAAAGTTCTTCAGATGTTGTTGTGGTCTTTGATGTATGACCCTGAGAACAACCCTTTATTTTGCAACAGGTGCAGCATGTTGTTGGTAATTTGAAATGTCTCCGCTTATATGAGAGGAACCGCAATTGCTGTGGCCAGGTTATCAGCAGTTGGTTGCGCCCAATCATAAAGAGCAGCTTCCGGCACAAGAGGTGCTACCACTCTGACGTTTGGGTCATCTCGTTCATTCCTGTTGTCTACGTCACACATTTCAATTTCAATTTGTTCGTTTTGTTCTATCTGTTTGCTCTTCTTGTTAGCCCGGTTCAATGTCCGGAATGCTTTCTCGGGATCTGAGAGTCCTTCAAAGAGTTCACCAGTTCTCAAAGAGCTTCTAGGCATGCACCTGAGTCATAGAGGAGTTCAAACGTGAGAATTTCAATGGAAATATTTTTAACACGCCAGAAAATTGATCTAAACTAATAATCCTAGCAATTCTTCAAAGTTGCAATAAATAACAGCGTTAGTTCCCCCGCAACGGCCCCAAAATTTGATCACGCCCAACTACGCCTTATAAAAAGGACTCGGCGGTCACTGCAAATATATAGTCCGGTTCAGTCCGGAGTCGAATCCCACAGGGAACTAACCTATTTACTACAACTTTTACCACTGCTAATGATAGGCTCAAACAATTTTCGGATGCAAGATTTTTGATGGATAATGAGTAACATTTAGTTAACTAAGGAAAAATAACATTAAAACTAGCAATAATCAAGAATAGAGTTGAATTCAATGGTAAAATGGTCTAGGGTTATTGATTTCCCCAATTGTTGGATTAATTACTGACACGTTAGCTATAATCTCGCTGTAACACTCTATAAGAAATATGAGTTCTGGGTTACCACAATTATCTCTCGATCAATTACGATAATTTACTAGAAGCATTCTCTCGAGCTACTCTAGTTAATAATTTATACAACTCAGAATTATCCCACCAAAGCATCTTTATCTTTAACCCTTCTTTTAAATTCAAGTAATTAATCTCTTAACTTACCCGAGAGTGGTGTTGTTTAACAACAATCTAACCAAGTGTTCTTCCTCAAGCAACACAAGATAACTAGACACGATTAATCAATGGCCCTTTCAATTAATCAAAAGACAACACGTAGTTGAACAATCATAGAGTAAGAACGGCTCAATTATATCAAAACAGAGTCAAGACTTCATCCAACAATTGGTTCCATCACCCTAGATGATGGGTTTAGATACTCATACTAAGAGATAAAAATTCGCTATATAAAGTCATACTCAACAATGGAATTAAAAAGAAGAAGATAAAAACTCTAAAGAGATTCTCTGTTTCTTCCGTGTTCTTGCCTTCAAATTCTCTCTAAAAATAGCTATCTTTCTATTTTGGACGAATTAGGCTTCATATAGGTTTAGGTTAGTCGTCCTGAATATTACATAATTGACCCTGGGATCTTGGCTCCTGTCAGCCCGTCTGCGGCCGCGGATTGGACCGCGGATTTGGCAATTGTTCTGTCCGCGGCCGCGGAGCTGGCACTTGCTCTTCTTTCTTCTTTTCGATCGTGCTATCCTCCGATTGACCTTCCACGCTCCATATTGACTCCAAAATACTCTTTTTCTTCCTCCTAGCTCGGAGTGGCTCCTGCAAAACGTAAAACTCTTAATTAGAGCATTTTGTCATCTTTTACATTCAAACATTGATAAAGTGCGGCCAAATTAGAGTGTAAATAGTATCTAAATTGCATAATTATCGTCTACTATCAACAGCATTAACAACCGGGTCCAAATCAGTATCCTCCTCAATTTGTATTTATTCCCACTTTTTATTGGATGGAGGGGTTTTTAATTTTCATCTCTTGTAAGTCCAACCGAGATTTTAACGTGTCCTTTGTTTTTCCTTCAATATCTAATAACGTTCCTGTTACAGTTTCACTGATATTTTTTTCTATATGCATCACATCCAAATTATGTCTCAACAATAAAGTCCTCCAATATGGGAGTTCAAAGAATATACTTTTCTTCTTCCAATTGTCATATCTTATAGCATCTCATTTTTTTTTCTTGTGCTGCCGTCAACTAACTCTTGTGAGGATGTATTAAGTTGTGCAAGCACATCATCTCCACTCAAAGTTTGCGGTGCAACACCACTAACTATTGTTAGGTTGTCCGATTTGCAGTCAAAATCTTTCCGTTCAATTTCAAATTGAGCTTAATATAACAAAATTTGTTTAATTTAGAAACACTAAGATGCATGCATAAACTTCACATAGCTAAAAGATCAAAACTTGAACCAAAGCAAAAGATTTAAATAAAAAAAAATACAAAACCACAAAGCATTAATTTGGATACACACTAAGCTGAAACAGAGAATAAAAAGTCCAAAAAAGTCAAGAACCAAAACCAAGAATTAAATGAGAAACCCCGTAGTAGAGACCAAGAATACAATAACTTGCTTGATTATTTACATATTTAGAGAAAAGAGATCAGATGTGCGTAAATAGGTTTTTTAACAGCGTATGTCGGTGCAATCTTAGCTGCGATAAGTCCTATATGAGGTCTGACCTCTGCGTCAGTTGGATTATGTTCACTTCAAATAATCAAGAGATGTAACTACTTAGACTTTCATGATTAATACTTTGGGAAAAGCTACAAACATGAATGTTGTAAAGAGTGACTGGCCATCCTAGTTACTACTTTGTAACACTAGTTAGCAGCACAATCATTATGATCATGTCTCTTCCCTCTTTTATCCACATGATTTTTTTTATTCTAGGGGTGTCACAATGTCAAAACCCCCACACCCTTAAGCCATATAATGATGATTATTATGAGAGCACAACAACACAAATAGTGTTCTGTAGAAATAATACACTTTCTCTGAACACCTTCGGCGCTTAAGCAGATACATTCAAACTCATCGATTGTCGTCAACAAAATGTAATTTACATGGGACATCATTATAAGCAATTGCTGGTTACATGCTTGCCACTTGGCTTGCTTTCTCCCAATAAACCTAAAAGAGAAATTTTTCACTATAGAACTAACCTTAGCTTATACTTCGAAGGAAGAAAAAGAAACTGTTGCTTCAGTGCATCAACTGTGGAATATTTAGATGTTGCTTCAATCTTAACAGGATTTCTCAAACAATCCCAACAAAAGAAAAACTTTATGCAAAGTTTCTTTCTGAAGCATAAGAAATTAGAGGAGAAAAGTTATAAATCGTATTCTGAAATATCACAATTTAAGATTCCCACCATACCCAACTAAGTAGTTCAACAATAAAAGGCAATCAAAAACGGTATTTTCATAATTCGGTGAAGCAGTAATCGGGCAAAGCAATAAAAGATAGAGTTCTTACCGGTTCTTCTCCGATCAACAGCAATACGACACAACAAGGAGGACACAACAGAGAAGGAGCTCGTTCAAGAATAGCTGATAAGAAAAACCCTAATCAGAATGGTTATTAGAGAGTGCGCTAAAAATTCGGGAAAATAATATGTATACCAACAAAAAAATTTATTGTTGCCATTTCTATTTCTATTTTAAATTTACTATGTTAAAAGTTCTATTTTCTGCAACAACCAAAATTAGTTGTTGCTATTTATTAAAATTCAGCAACAATACCATAGTTGTTGCTAGAACTTAGTGGCCGTTTTTTAAAATTTAAAATTTATTATCTAAATCATAGAATATGGTAACAACACTAATACTTTTGCCAACAATAAAATTTTTGTTTCCAAAAAATCTATGCTATAGAAACAAATTTATCGAGTTGTTTCCATTTATCCATTTTAGCCAATAATGAAACGTTGTTGCAAATTCCATACTTTCTTGTAGTGAGGTGAGATATTGTAATCCCCCAACGATATTTCGATACACACTTTCATCAAGGAACTGAGGTGATGACACTTGCGTACAACTTAATACTCGGAAACATGAAAGTAGAAATATCGCTGCAAGTTAACATGCTACTCCGTTCCAAGAGATCATGTGTATATTTAAACTGACGTAACAACAACCCATCAGATCGCCAAGTAGCTTCAATACTCAAAAAGTAATAAAGCTTACCCAAGTCATGCAAGGAGAAACGTATTTCTAACTGTTGAAACAATGAAAAACTAGATGCATAAATGTGCCCAAGACTATTATGTCATTGATAATAGGTTATAATTACGTATTTTAGTCGATTATTACACTCTAATTTACCGCACTTTAGTTGAGTTTGTGCTTTAACCGCTAGTGTTTTGTACCAATTGTGTGTTTTATGCCTTGTAGGAGTGATTCCGAGCTATGTAGATGTTATGGAATGAATTTAAGTGATTTGGAGCTTTGAAGCCTGAGTAAAATCCCAAGGAATAAAGCCGGGATCGTGTTCGGGATCAACGAATGATAGTTAAGAACGAACGAAGAATCGAGTAGGCATATTGCGCACTGTCTAGTAAAATGCACATAACTTTTCGCTCAGAACTCCATTTGGGCTCCATAATATATGGTTGGAAAGCTAATTCAAAAGGCTACAACTTTCATGTTTTACGTTTTCCAAATTCCAAACAGTGCGGGGTCAGGTCCGCGGTCGAATCTGCGGCCGCGAACATAACACTATGCAAAATCCGCGGTCAGGTCCGCGGTCAAATCCGCGGCCGCGGACGTCCTGACCTGGAAAAGTGTCCTTTTTCGCGTAGGAGAAGGTAGACCCGACCCTACTTGGTATATATACATGAAAAAATAGTATTTTGAGCACCTTGGACATACTTTTGACATAATTTAGACCTAAGGAGACCGGGCATTCGACCTAAGGAGGCAAGAACACACTAGGAGCAAGGCGGAGAATTCTTCTATGAGTTTTTCACTTCCTTCTTCCTATTTCCATTGCTGGTTATGAATTCTAGTGTTGTAGTTATGCATACTATTATGAATAGCTAATTTGTTATCTAGGGTTTTGATGGAACCTTTTGGAGGATGATTTTCCTGTTACGTTAATATAGTTTTGTCGTAGTATTTCCTCTATTTGTTCAACTACGTTATTATTGTGGTTGGTTGAAGAGCTCTCAATCGACTGTGCCTATTTAGTGTGTATTACTCGGGAGAGAGTGCATATTTAGGTAGTTGTTTAACAACATCACTCCTAACGTATATAAGGGATCAATACAGAGGGTTTAAAGGTGGGATTAGGGATAACGAAACCTTGGGTGCGATCCGAATGAGCCGTACTTAATGCCAGCTAGCGTAATTCGGGAGAATATGTCTAGTAAATTGTGGTAATTACTCGGGAGAGAGTTACGACAGTCAGAGCGCTCATGATCGGTAGAGAATACTTAGGCGAATTTATAAAAAACGTAGCGTAAAGAATTCCGACAATAGGGGAAATCATAACTCTAGACCTCCTTAATCTTTTCTCCAACCCGTAGTATCTTTAGTTGTTAATTTACTAATTTAATTCGTTAGTTAATTAGATACAAGAATCTTAATATTTATAACTTAGGAATTGTTCGAGCTTATCTTCTTAGTGATAGTCAATAACTGTAGCTAAACCTTATTTCTCTATGGGATTCGACTCCGGACTTGTAAACCGGATTATATTTGCAACGACCGCTTAGTCCTTTTTATAAGGCATAGTTGGACGTGATCAGTCATCAACATAGATCAGACAAAATAATTTTTCAATGCTTGTGCTTCTAAAAAAGAGTGAGAAAACTGCTTTGGAGCCTCGGAAACCAAGCTTACACAGAGCATCAGTCAAACATTCATTCCAGACTCGAGGAGCTTGTTTAAAGCCATAAATAGACTTCTATCGCTTGAATATATAATAAGGGTGATTAGTAGGAGTGGCAAACAGGCGGGTCGGATATGGTTCGGGTAAAAAACGGGTAATTAAAAAATTATCCGATCCGACCCATATTTAATACGGATAAAACTGGTTAACTGGCGGATGATATGGGTTACCCATATTATCCATGACTTCTTGTATATGATCAATTTTGGGAGAATTCTTAGTCTCCCTAACTTGAGGAATCCCCAATTTGAGGCTTTACAAATGTAAAAGTTAGACCCATTGGTTATCCATTGGTTACTCATTGATTATCCATTTTCTAAATGGATAATATGGTTCTTATCCATATTTGATCCGTTTTTGAAAAGTTCATTATCCAACCTATTTTTAGTAGATAATATAGTTTTCTTTTTAACCATTTTTCCACCCCTAATAATTAGGGTCAACGAATCTGGTGGTTGAACCATCGTCCCCTCTAGCTTACCATGCAAGAACACGTTAGAGATATCAAGCTGATTAATAATCCATTCTTGTCATACGACAATAGAGAGAGATAGTCAAATAGTTGTATCACCACAGTCAATTTCAGGGCATTTATTGAAACCTTAAGCAACTAATTTGTCCTTAAGTGGCTCACTCGATCCATCGGAAATTATTGTTTCGGTCTTGAAAATCAGAGTAAATTTCATGGCTGGTCATTCAATTTTGTGTTCTTTACGTAAAAGTCAATTTTTTTTTTGTTACGTAAAAATTATTTAACTTTGTGTTCATTACTCAAACATCACTTTTCTTTTCTTTTGTTACACAAAAATTAGTTTACTTTGCTCTATTTATCACAAAAGTCACCTTCGCCAGATTTTACAATAGTTTTACTTGAAAAGTATATTATGTCCTGATATTATAGATCCTCTCATTTATGTAATACCTTCCATACTATATACTATATAATATATTTTTACCTAGGTATTTTACTTATAATTAAAACAATTTTAAATTATTTTATTTATTATTTTTATAATATATCCATACATTGGATTTTTTCATGGCACTCTATTTGTTTAATCATATTCAAACATGAACATATTTTAAATATAAAAATGAGAAAAAGATATCTATTTTTAATATTTATTTAAAAAAAATAAAAAATAAATTTGTTTAACAAGTGATAGTTTTTTACAATCAATAAATTTCTTTAAAAAAGTTTCAAAGATATTTGTGTTTAATATTAAGTTTTTAAAGCTTTAATATTATTTATTTGAAAGTATTAATCTGATGTGTCATTTTGCTAAATGTGGGTATTTTATTTATTAAATTAATGGGTATGGCTTGACTGATAAATCAATGAGCTTTTTTAATTTTCATTAAACATATTTCATTAAGCATTATTAAGAACGCGGACTTGAGATTTGTTCACGATAATGTTACTGACATATTTAATAATGCTACTTATATATCTTGAAAATTAATATTAAGAAAAAAAATAAATGCACGAATATATTATAAAAATAATAAATAAAATAATATGAAGTTATTTTTATTATAAGTAAAATACCTGGGTAAAAGTATATTATATAGCATATAATATAAAAATTATCACATAATGGGAGGATTTTGTAATGTCAAGGGTATAATAGACTTTCAGCTGAAAGGTTTGTTAAATCTGGTCAAAGTAATTATTGTGATATAACTAATGCATAATGCATAGTAAATGATTTTTGTGTAACAAAAGAAAGAAAAATAACTTTTGGGTAATGAACACAAAATTAGAGTCCTCGGAATGGGATGATGCCGGAAAGGATTTTTATCCAAACATTAATTGGTCGTGAATGACTTTTGGGTGACAAAAGAAAGAAAAATAAGTCTTGAGCTGTCACGACCCAAAATCTAACATTGGTCGTGATGGCGCCTATCGTGTTACAAGGCAAGCCTATTCCCAAAATATTACTACTAATTTGATTATAAGAATTTAATAAAATATTTTCAATAATTTAATTCCTGATAAACTAAACCAACTCTAAATATAAATAATATAAAATATAAAAACGAGTCCCAAACATCGAGGTGTCACTAAGTTATGAGCGTCTAAAACTATGAACTAAAATATATAACTATCTAAAAGAAGAAATGACAAAAAGAGTAATGAGGTCCTGCGGACGCTGGCAGCTACCTTGCAATCTCTACAGATAGTCGGCCTGAACTCAACGAACTCACCTGGATCTACACATAAACTGCAGGGTGTAGTATGAGTACAACCACCTCAGTAGTAACAGAAATAACTAAGGAACTGAGCAGTAGTGACGAGCTGAGCAAAATAGTCCAATTATTTATTATTCACAATTTTAAAAATAACAGGAATAAACAGGTAAATTCTATAACTCAGTAAAAGCCACAAAGATATTTAACAGATAAATGCAGCAACAGCAAATGTAAATGCAACCTCACAACAATGTCACTCCATCACTCAACACTCGCACTCAGCACTCAACACTCAACACTCAATACACTCAACACTCTGCGCTCACTGGGGTGTGTACAGACTCCGGAGGGGCTCCCAAAGCCCAAGCGCTAAGCACGGACAACTCACGTGCTATCATATCAATACCTGGATCCGCACGGTCAACTCACGTGCTACACGGACAACTCACGCGCTATGGTATCAATACCTGGACCCGCACGGTCAATTCACGTGCTACGCGGACAACTCACGCGCTATGGTATTAATATCCTCACAACCAGGCCCTCGGCCTCACTCAGTCATGTACCTCACTAGCCTCACCATCATCAACAAATAAGGGAACACAGCCCACATCAAGTATCACAACATATTAGCAAATAATAGAGACTAAGGTAAACATGTACAATAATTTCTATGACTGAGTACAAATAATGTGAGCATGAATAAAACCTAAACAGGATCTCTAACATGAAGGCAAACAAGTTCAACAACAAGTAAACACATAACCACAGATAATAGCTTTTAGGCCTGGCCTCACGGGACGGACCAAGTCTCAATCCCTCGCGGTATACACCCATACGCCCGTCACCTAGTGTGGGTATCACCACCAAACAATCACATGATATCAATTTCTCCGGGTTTATACCCTCAAAGCCAGAGTTAAAACTGTTACTTACCTTAACAACGTAAAATCCTACTCCGGGATGTCCTCGTCCCTCGACTTGGTCTCCAAAATCTTCAAATCTAACCATAATCAGAATACTACTATCAAAATAGTCTAAAGAATCGAATTACACAATAAAAACTACATAAACATGCCAAAAATCCGAAATCGGCCAAAACTCGGCCCCCGGGCCCACGTCTCGGAATCAGTCAAAAATGGCAGAATAATAATCCTCGTCCTCTCCCGAGTCTAACCATATAAAGTTTGTCAAAATCGGACTCCGTTTGGTCCCTCAAATCCTCACTTAAAACTCTCCAAAACTCAAACCCTAACTCCCTCAATTTCACTTTGAAATCATCAATCAAATCCCAAAAATAAAGATGGATTCATAAATTATAATAAAAATCGAGTAGAGAACACTTATCCCAATCCATATGGTGAAAATCGCCTCCAAAATCGCCCAAATCCGAGCTCCCCAACTCAAAATATGACCGAATGAACAAACCCTAGTTTTGTATATTTTTCTACCAGCTATTCTGCCTTGTTTCTCGAGCCAAACGATCCCGAAACTCGTATTTATGCCTCCAATGGATTCCTTGTGAAATTCTAGTCAAGTTAGGCTTTTGAATCACTCAATTTGACCTTATAACGAAGGAGATATGTAGGTTTTAATATTTGCAAATAGTACAGATTTTTAAATACGCCGTAAGTGGCAATTTCATAATTAACCTGAAAAATCTGGCAACCTAATTCTTAGTAAAATGACCCTAAAATCCTCATACGATGTCCAAATTCGACGATTCTTTTTGCTACAGGTCCGTAATTACAATACAGATCTAATGCTTCAATCAAAAAAGAAATCGGAGCTCATTTGTTCAATATGATATCATTTATGCTTGAAGAAACGGCGTCGAAACATAAGAAAAACGAGCGCAACACAACCCAAACCTATCCGAAACTCACCCGAGGCCCTCGCGACCTCAACCAATAATTTCAACAAGTGATATATCACTACCCGAACTTAATCGAACCTCCAGAACACCCAAAACAACACCAAAACACCAAATAAACCTCGAATTCAAGCCTAAGAACTTCTAAACTTCCAACTTTCGCCAATTCCAGCCTAGTTCTACCACAGACCTCCAAATTATATTCCGAATACACTTCTAAGTCTAAAATCACCCAACGAAGCTAATCAAATCATAAAAATCCAAATCCGAATTCTTTTACTCATAAGTGTTCATCTCACTCCAAAACTACTCCGAACCCAAACCTACCAACTCGATACAACTCAACACAGCTGAACAACATATAAATAAGCATAGATGGGGGAAATGGGGCTATAACCCTCAGAACGAAGGACCGGGTCGTTACATGAACAATGAACACAAAGTTGAATGACCACCCATAAAATTTACTCGGCATCACCATTATCAGAATATCACCATTAATCAAAATGCCAAGGCCATAAACTGGGTATATGGACAGGACACACATTTTTTACCCCATGTGTACGCAAGTAGGAAGTCAAGGCTTGAAACTCACCTCTCCAATCTGCTTGAAATTGTTTAATAGAGAAACCAATAAAATTCTCAACCAATAAAAGAATTGATGAAAAATATCAAGTACATTAGATTTATTTTTAATAGAATAGATCCAAGGGGAACGAGGTATTTATACAAGATTTGATAAATATACATACATAAATAACCGAAATTAACTACATTTTCCCACTTCTTAAGGACAGCATTTATTAAAAGTCTTTTCTTTACATTCTGTGTAGTATTCCATTAAAAAGGGCAGCCGGTGCACTAAGCTCTCACTATGCGCAGGGTCCGAACAAGGGTCGGACCATAAGGGTACGGTCTATTGTATGCCGCCTTACCCTGCATTTCTGCAAGAGGCTGTTTCCACGGCATAAGGCTGTTCATATTTTCTTCCATTCCTCCCCTCTCTATCTATCATCAAGTCATTAAAGTAAAGGATGCGATGATTGGCTTTGAGAGAGAGACTGAGATGCTGATGGAGAAACTTGTGACAGGGCCTCGGCAATTAGATGTGATCTCAATTTTTGGAATGCCAGGACTAGGAAAAACAACTTTGGCTAAGAGATTGTATGATTGTGAATCAATTTCCAATCGCTTTGACATTGGCTTGTGGTGTTGTTCTTCCCAATCTTATGATAAGAGATCTCTCTTATTCGAATTATTGAATCATAATTGTAAGCTTGATACTATTACCAAAGAAAAGAGTGATGACGAGCTAGCTGAGAAGCTTTACAAACATTTGAAGGGAAAGAGGTACCTTATTGTTGTCGATGATGTGTGGAGTTATGAGGCATGGGATGATATAAGAAGACCTTTTCCAGATGATGATAAAGGAAGTAGAATTATTTTGACGACCAGACTTGAATCAATCGCCACATATGCCATGATCGATTCGAGTCCTCATTTCCTTCGCTTGTTCACAGAAGAAGAAAGTTGGATGCTAATGAAGGAGAAGGTATTCAAAGAAGACAATTATTGTCCACAAGAACTCGAGGAGATCGGTAAGCAAATAGTAACAAAGTGTGGAGGATTACCCCTTGCTATTATACTGATAGCAGGTTTTCTTGCAAAAAATGATAAGGAAGTAGATTACTGGGAAGAAGTCGCGGAAAGTTTGAAATCAAGAATGAAAGACTGCATGGATATAGTTGAATCGAGTTACCAACACTTACCCATTCATTTGCAGAAATGCTTTCTCTACTTTGCTTCATTTTTAGAAGACCAGAAAGTTCCTGTTAAAAAACTGATACGACTATGGATCGCAGAAAATTTTGTTGAAGCTAGTAGTACATCGAAGAGCTTAGAAATGGTTGCCATGGATTACTTGATGGATTTAATTAGCAGCAACCTTGTAATGGTGGCCAAAATCAATTCCTTAGGGGAGCTTAAAGTCATCCATATTCATGATTTAATACATGAATTCAGTTTGGTAAAAGCTAAAAACGAGAACTTTTTGCTGAGGATAAATAGGTAAGTAAAACTAATTTAATGTCTTTTTTTCTTGCTGAGGTAATGGCACTTACCTTCCTTTTCTATCTTGAACCAGAGTAGGTGAATTTTGCTCATCTCGCAGAAGTTGGCTGAGGAGAATCGGGTAAGTACAATCAATTATATGTATCTTGTTGCTGCTTATCATTATAATGCATCGCGATCTTCTCCTTCTTGAACCAGTCTTGGTATATTTCCATCGCCTGAGAGTCGTTCTAAACGTGTGAATATTTTAGCACCTTCTCAAGTGCTTCTTGGAGAAAAATTTAGACTTGGAAAAAATATCAACACCTTACTATATATTCTCCTATTGTTGATTATGATTTGACTTGGAAACATCTAAGAGTATTAGATTTGGGTTCCGTAAGGCTACGTCAGACACTTGTAGATGATGCTTTACAACATCTGATTCATTTGAAGTATTTGGAGCTGCAGTTGTGTTTTGATCATAACATTCCAGATTCAATATGCAACCTGAAGAAGCTCGAGACATTTATAGTGTTTGGATACCATGATCAAACCTGCATTCCCGTTACCATTTGGAGTATGACAAGCTTGAGACATCTGCATATAACACCGCTATATACCTATCAACCGTTACACAATCTTGACAACTTACAAACATGTTCCGATCTGGTTATTTTTCCTGGGATGTATTACCAGAATTTTATGAAAAGATTTCCCAATCTTGAAAAGCTCAGTTGTCAATTATATCGTTCAGGAAACTCGTCTAGCAGTTTCTTTCCTAGTTTTGACTCTCTTAGTCAACTGAATTATCTCAAGATTGGTGTCTCTGGGGAATTGGTAGATCCCTATGGTTTTGAAGACTTTACATATCCGTTAAACCTCAAGAAATTAACTTTAGCATGTCTTGAACTCCCCTGGAGTAGAATCTTAACCATCAGCAGGTTATCCAACCTTGAAGTTCTGAATCTCGAAGGAAATGCCTTCAGAGGGAGACAATGGGACGTTAAGGATGGGGAATTTCCTAACCTTAAAGTTTTGAAATTAAAGGATCTACGAATCTCAGAATGGACGGCCTCTGATGATTCGTATCCCAGCCTACAGAAAGTACTTGTGCAATGGTGTTGGAACCTAGAGGAAATCCCTGAGAGCTTCGGAAGCAAGTGTACGATGCAAATGATTGAGGTAAGATCATGTCGCTACTCTGTTGTAAATGCTGCCCTCAAAATTAAGGAAACACAAATTGAGGAGATGGGGAATTCTGAATTCAAGGTCATTATTTGTAAGTGAAAGTCAATAGTCTTGATCAGAGGGATCGTGCAGTTAGATAACCTTGTTTTATGTTCTGGAAATTAAAGTAGATGCTACACATGGTATGCAAGGACCTCCTGTTATTTGCTTGATCTAGTACTTTTAATGTGCTATTATTCGATTGTAGTCTTGATTAAGGTGTGATCGATATCAGAAAAGGTTCATTTGAATGGGTTTGATGCACCCCCTATAGTTCATAAGGACTTGATCTTTTCTAGCTTATAAATTGCAATTCTGCAAAAGCTACTTCACCTTTTGCATGGGTCAAGTTGCCCCTATAGTTGCTGCAACTGGCTTTTTACCCCTCTGAGTGTGATTTTTCACTTGAATTGAAGATGAAAGGAAAGGAATATTGGCCACTCAATGAGTGCAACTCCATACTCTAATGTCTAGCTGTGTCGCGACATGAATTCCAAGTTCAAAACAGATGGTGAAAAGGATAGTATGTATTACCAATAATGGCATGCCAAACATTGATGGCGTTTTAATTAACTCGAAATCATCAGATGATTAAATGGTTCTTTCCACAATTTATATCTGTTGATTAACCAGCTATTAGACAGTGGATGAAGTATTGGATATCCAACACAAGCAATTCTGAGATAGTACTTGACCATTGATAATAACATGGGGTAATTGAACAATTGAAACTTTTGAACATAAAAGAATAGGCAATATTCCTCATATATCTGCAACTGGATAACCCCCAAGTAGAGGCGAACCCAGGAATTGAAGGTCATGGTGCACTTTTGGATTCAACTAAAATTTTATATAGTGTGTCCACTACTAATATTTTACTATTTTCTAAAGACATACACATGGAATTTTTACCGAATTTTACCGGTGCCGGTGACCCCTCTGTGTATAGTATAAGTCCGCCCCCAAGAAGTTCTATTGGCCAGGGGCGTATCTAGGCCTAAGGGTATGGATTCACGTGAACCCATACTCCTCTCCCTAAATCATGTGTAATTATGTTATATTTTTTAAAACTTACTTAAATATATGTGAGTGCACCCATTGTAAACACGTAATTTTTGCCCTATACGAAATACTCCTACAAAATCCCGAGAAAATAGATTTTTCCTTAATTATTTGCCATTTTAGGAATTTTATAGATTTTTATTAATTGTTTGCATTTTTCTTGCATTTAAATCATAAAAAATACCAAAAATATCACGTATGGCGTTTAGGCCTTATCTTTACATTTTTAGAATTAATTAGTAATTACTTATTTTATAAAATTTAAAAATTACAAAAATGCTTCATTTTTACACTTTTTCCTTTTATCGATTTTTTCTCTTTTAATTTAGGATTAAGTAGCTTTTATTAGTTTTATAAATAGTTAATTAGTTTAATTTCACATTGTTAGATAATCTAGGATTTTAATTTTAGGATTTTTAATTAAAGAAGAAGAAAAAGAAAAACAAAGTTAAAACAATGAAAGAGGGGGTTTAATATGAGTTGGGTTCATTCTTGTACCCAAATCAGGCCCAAATCTCAGCTTAAAAACTACCCAAACCACCCAGCCCAAAACCGAACCGGCCCAAACCAAATTCCACCCCGACCCGTTTAGCCATGCTTGACCCGTTTCCCCCCCTTTCTCTGTTAAAAGCCCCTGAAGCTAGAGACACGCGAAATACGTGACCCCTTCCCCATCAACGAAAAACGCCTCTGCTCCTCCATTCTCTCACTATAAAATCAGCCATAACACACACACACATACTCACAAAATCCACCCCAAAAACAACCCCAAATCTCCAATCTCCCTCACCAAAACCCGCCGGAACAGACTACCCCCAAAAATGCATGAGATCAGTCCCAAAAATTGCAGCAAACCAGCGTCGGAAATAGCGGAGCGCGGCTGCAGATCAGCACAAAAGCGCTCAGGAGCAGTCCGATGTCATGTTTATTCTGTTTCTTCTCTTCGATTTCGATTTTTTGCTTCACAATGGACTTGAGTTTTGATAGAATTTGAGGTGTCTGGGTTTGATGTTGGCGAAAACTTTTTGTGAGTTTTGTTTTCTCTTTCTGGGTTAAAGTCGAGTTCATCGCTGTCTCACTGAGTTCGAATCTGTTGCGGCTGAGTTTTCATCTTGACGACGCCTTGTTGTTTTTCACATAATGGCTCTTATTTGGTTCACCTTCCTTGTCTGCATTAGTTGAGAGGTACACAGCTGTAAACTTACACTTTTCCAGTTGAATTAATTGAAATTGGCTCATGTTCATTCCCTACTTCTTCTATCTTCTTTTACGATTTTGATGAATCGGACAGTGTTAATTTGTTTGTGAAAGAGTGGCTGGGATCCACGCTGGTTGATTGCTAAATCTGTGTTTGTTTGTGCTGGGTTTTATCGTCTATGTGTCTGCTCAATTTTGCCCGTTTCACCACTCTGTGTTTGTGCTTAGCTCTTGTTTGAAGCCTGCTTAGCTGCCTTAAAAGTATGAGTTTAAATTTAAATTGCCATGCTCTGTAAACACATGTGAGCATAGTCATCCTTAATGGTATTATTGGAAACATGTATGCACTTACTGAAGGTTTGTGAAAGGTTATATCAAATAGATTCAATAAAAGATAAAAGGAAGTTGATAGGGAACTTCATGACCATAATCATTTTAAGGACTCATCTCGTCATGATTATTTTGAATATCAGATAAGTTGAATTGCCATTGTCGTATGTCTCATAAATTGCAGCAGTAAGCGTCATTTGGTTCTTTTAGCAATCGAACTCCATTTGTGGTAGTTTCAATTATGTGAGTCACG
>NC_031999.1:47254911-47259653 GCF_001879085.1 Nicotiana attenuata
GATAATAATACGTTCCTCTCTAGGATTGGACCTTTAAAAAAATAAACGAGATGCGACACGACCGAATAAAACTCATAATTGCGTGGCCCTTACTTTAAATGTTTATATACGTAGAACTCGGGACGTGCCATTTAGCGAATTTTCATGGCCTCCCGCAAAGTTAATAATACGTTAGTCGCTTTAGGCGCGCTTTTTAATAATTTTACCTTCCTAAGTACGGGTGTGCATTTCATGCAACCCAAATCCGAATCCCAAAACGTTGAATAAAATGTGTCGAGGATCCGGGTGCATTTCATGTGACGTGATCCAAAAATACGTTTTAAACAATGTTCACTTTCTTAAAATTTTTAATTGAAAGCGGTGAATAATTCTAAAATTGCACTATAGGATGACATGTATGAAAAAAATCAGATTTTAGCCATTTATAATAATTTAAGCGACCAGGCTAGAACCACGGGATCCGGGGGTGCCTAACACCTTCCCTCGGGTCAACAGAATTCCTTATTCAGATTTCTGGTTCGCAGACTCCAACTAGGAAGTCGAAATTTTTCTCGATTTGGGATTCAAGTTAAAACGGTGACTTGGGACACCAAAAGCCAATCCTATCCCAAGTGGCGACTCTAAATCAAATAAATAATCCCATTTCGAATAATGTCACTTTAAATGGAAGAACTCCCATATACATTATCCTTCGGGGTAGGTGTGTAAAAAAGGAGGTGTGACACCCATGCTCAAAGACTCATCTGGTGCAATAATTATCGGGTGCACCTCTACGAGTAAAATTGGTTGTTCAAATTCCACTTCAGACGGACTTATTTTCGGCACAGGGCATTGATATATACGTGAAAATTACCAAAAATTTTAAAACTGGCATTGATATATAATTTTTAAAATGTAGTGAGTTCATGGTAAGAGACTAAAGTAAAACACGTGATTCTAGATCCACCTCTTCACACTAGTGCACCCATCCTCTTGAAATCCTGGATCCGCCTCTGCTACTGGCCACCTTAAACTCTTTTCCTTAGTGGCAACTGTTTTCAGTAGTTCTTTCTCACTATTAGGAGCTCTTACAATGCTTGAATAGAAGGACAAAAAGAAACTGCACCTAAATTAGTCCATAATTCATAGTTGTACAGGTTGCCATATGCTTCAGAACCTTCAATATTTGGTTTTATCTTGGATTGAACTGTTACTTTATAGTACTGAAGTCAAACTAAAAGTAAAAGAAGTTAGTCTCAGGCCATGCATTGATCACAACAAGACATAGTAGCTTGAATTAAGTCAATGAAGTCAGTACTGATGATCTCCAATTTGGCCCTTTGGTTTAACACCACCTACCAAAGGAAAACGAAAAGTTCTATTAGCTACAGAAAACACTATTGTCATCTTTTAATTTTCTAATACCTCTTCTTAAATTAATTGAACATGATAAGGTTGATATAGTACCACTTGATTCCCTTGGCTTTTGGCCATTCCCCACTTTCTAGATTAGGCATTTTGATGTAAATATGTGTTAAATCTAGTATTCAATTTGTATTTTATATGCGTAGTTGCAAGTTGCATCATTTTTTTTTCCCCACTTTTGCATCTGCACAACTGACGAGGAGAAGAAAATTAATTGACCAGTTAACAACATGGAATTATGTATGTGAGAGGACGGGCTGACGAGGGCGGATCAAGCAAGACTTGCAAGCAGGAGCGGATTTAGGGGGGGCGAAAGGGGGTTCGCCCCCTTCGTCGGAAAATTACACTAGCAAAATCTGTTATGTACCTCTATATATTGTATTTTGAATTCCCTTGACACAACTAAAAAGCATAACTTAATGGTCACGGGGGTTCAAAAGCTTTGTAAGATCACAATTCAATTCCCTCTAGCCACAATTTCTTCTAATATTTTAACTTTTTCTCTTTTGAACCCTCTTATCGGAAAGTTTTGAACCCCCTTATCGGAAATCTTGCCTCCGCCACTGCTGGCAAGCTCCTGAAGAAGGGCTATCAGCGCTTTCGGAGCTGCGAACTCGCCACTTCTTTATGTAATCTTCCTAGCAGTCTCTGTCTAGGTTGACATGTCACCTTAGACGAATCGCACAATGAGAGAGGAAAGTGAATAGCTATATAAGGCATGAGACAAGTTCACATGGTACGCGTGCTTTTGTGGCTCGAGAAGATGTAGCCCAAAAAGACAAATCCGTGGGGGCTACGCCCAAAGCGGACAATACGTGCCATGGACTTGAATCGTGACAATTTCAGACGTGATACAACGAATTGAACACAAGAACTCAACTTCTATTTCAAAACCATTCCGAGAACTATAATAAACTAATTAGTTGGCAGCTCAAAATGTTTGGAACAAACTCAGATGGTTAATAATGACTCATGAGATGCAGAAGATTTAGGTGCTTAGTACTTGCTCCGTGTCACTATACATGTTAATGTTCGACTAGATATGAAATTTAAAATATTTATTTGACTAATAATTATGTTAGTAGTGAAACAAAATATTGAATAACTCCTTCCTATATAACTCCTGATCCTAGTTTCAGTTATGTCCTCTTCCTAAGAGACCTTCTGGGAATTTACTTGATTGGCTTAAAGGTAATAAAATCCTCAAACATACAATGTTATTTATGTCTCTCAACTTTTCACTCTGATAGTGTAGAAAGTTACATACTCTATAAAATTCTGGCATGTCTTGACTATAAGGCCCCTCAAAATTTCCTAAAAGTAGAAGACTTTAAACTGTGCCAATGGAGAGTAGAAGTAACATTTTTGCATACCAAAAGAGACTGTGGACTAGCACCAAATCATATGAATCATATCATATATCATAATATCATACTTACTACTGGATTATAAGTGTGAACAACCTAAGTTAAAGTTAATTTACCAATTTATCCATTAAAAGCCGAATGACGATTTTACCCAGAGACGGATCCAGGATTTGAGCGAAGTGGGGGCACTGCTATTAACATAGATATGTCAACTAGTAACGATAAAATCTGACGTGCTAACTCCATGAAAACTTAATGATTTTGAGTTAGTGACCGGAAGGATAT
Organism: Nicotiana attenuata; assembly: GCF_001879085.1. Lineage (NCBI taxonomy): Eukaryota > Viridiplantae > Streptophyta > Magnoliopsida > Solanales > Solanaceae > Nicotiana > Nicotiana attenuata. Next base: position 47,257,968 of record NC_031999.1, read on the forward strand.
TCAAAAATATCATAAACTTAGAGCCCGTTTGGCCAAGCTGCTAAAAACTACTTATTTTGAAAAGCGCTTTTATTCAAAAGTGCTTTATGAAAAAGTAATTTTGCAAAATAAGTAGTTTGTGTTTGGCCGATTCGTTTGAATGGTGCTTTNTAAAGCACTTTTAAGTATCAAATTACAAAAAAGAACAGTAAAGGTTCAATTTGCGATTAGTATTATTTAGAAAAGAAAAATTAAACATTTAGTAGAAAAGAATTCAATTAAAATATAAAACGTAAAGTAAAAAATATAAATTAGAAATTCTAATTAATATAAATATAGTTATTCCAAAGCAACAATATTGAGTGTTTGGTATTACTTATTACTTACATGATAATTTAAATATGTCAAAATACATCATTCAGTATAAATTTAAAATCTACTCTTAAGAATAGGAGAAAGAGAATAAAAAAATTTGATTAAAATAAAAAAGAGAATAAATGTATAGCAGAAAAAAAAAGGAAAAGAAAAAGAAAAAAAAATTAAATTAATGAGGGATAATTTGAAAAATATAAATTTATTGTAAGGTTATTTTTGTCTTGAATAAATTAACTTTCTGCTTCTGCTTCTGTTTTTTGGAAGAAGCTAGAATTTGTAGCTTCTCCTCAGAAGCAGAAAAACTGTGTTGCTAAGAAGTACTTTTTCATTTTGGCCAAACACGTTAAATTTTTCAAAAAGTACTTTTTTGGCCAAAAAAAGTACTTTTGGCCTCCTAGAAGCTTGGCCAAACAGGCTCTTAGTCTAATAACATCAAGATTAAAGGTTTGTCAAATAGTCCAAGCAAAGTCTCGGTCATTGCCGTTGAATCGACCGATATCTGCTACTTTGTCGAAGTGATCCTTGAAGGCAAAAAGGATTTTTGGAGTTTTTTTATTATTGTTTTTGGGGGAAACTTTATTGAATTAGTTATTTTTGTACATGTCAAGAAAATAGTAATGCTACTATTCGTGTGGAAGTTGACTACTTTGTTCTAGGGCTAAATAATTGTATATTAATTCTAGTGCTAAATAAGCATTTATGAACTTAGAAAGGATAACCAGAAAGAAAACCAAGATGAGCACTAAATACAGGATTCTATTCAAGCACTGGTGCTCGGTCTCGAACCCAAGTCATATAGGGAGTGAGGAGATAAATGCGGAATGCCAAACAAGCGAAGCAGTCCACCTTTTGTGTTTGGGGGCACATCAAATTTATTTAAGTGGTCCTTGTTGTATATACATAATTTTTGTCGAGGCCAACGGGTTCCGATTACCCTGTACTCCCCAAGTAGGTCCGCCTCTGAGTTCACCTCTAAATATAAATTATCTCTTCAAAATTAATGTATAAAAATGTAAAAACACTAAATTATTATATCCAATGCATTTGGAACTCTTTAGCATGGGGTATCTTAATTAGTATTCCCAAATTAATAATGATTCTTATTATGTTCCATTAAACTAATGAAATGTTTTGGAATACAAACGGACATGAAGGAATGAGAGTTATGTCTTTTCATTTTAAGGTGGATATACATAAACAGAGAAAAGACATGAAGCAAAAATGTAATGACCGAGTTCCGGGGACAATTTATATACATTGAATTTAATAAAATTATCAAATGAGAGAAAAGTCAAAAAAAAGGAAGAACAAAAAAAAAGATATATATATATA